>NW_024868108.1:138140-196130 GCF_013358625.1 Macadamia integrifolia
TAAAGCAATTGGGATCTGGTTATAGCCAGAATATCCATCAAGAAAACAATAGTATTCATGTCCAGCTAACCTCTCTAACATCTGGTCAATGAATGGCAATGGAAAGTGGTCCTTCCAGGTTGCCACATTAAGTTTCCTGTAGTCTATGCACACTCTCCACCCAGATTGGACACGGGTTGGAATTAGTTCATTATTGGCATTGGGAACTACAGTCACACCAGACTTCTTAGGCACTACGTGAACTGGGCTTACCCATTGGCTGTCAGAAATAGGATAAATTATTCCATGATCCAAGCACTTTAGGATCTTTTTCTTAATAGCTTCCATCATCACTGGGTTAGCTCTTCTTTAGGGTTCCGTGGATGATTTGGAATCCTCCATAAGATGTATATGATGTTGCACAATAGAAGAGCTTATACCCTTGATATCAGCCATAGTCCAACCTAGGGCTTCCTTATTATCTTTTAACACTTTAAGTAACTCCTCTTCCTGACTAGAAGTCAAATTTGAAGAAATTATTACAGGAAGAGTCTGATCAGGCCCTAGGAAAGCATACCTCAAATTAGATGGCAACTCCTTAAGATCTAGCTTAGGGGGCTCAACTATAGAAGGTTTGGGAATGGAATTGGAAAGGGGTCCTAAGGGCTCCTCAGGTGTGTGAAGACTCAAGACTTCAGAAAAGAAATTTTCACTATCATCATCCAACTCATCCATACACACTTGGAATTCTGAATCAAAATTAATATCAAAGTTGGTAATTAAGTCATCAGAAAAATCTAAAAAATCCTCAATCATATTAATCTCTTCTTCCATATGTGGTTGCTTGCCTATCCTAAACATGTTAAACTCAACAGTTTGGTTACCAAAAGATAATCTTAGGAAACATTTCGGCAGTTGATTAATGCATTACTGGTAGCCAAGAATGGTCTTCCTAGGATTATTAGGATCTCATCCTTGGTTGAGAAGGGATTGGTATCTAACACAATGAAATCAATAAGGAAAATAAATTCCCCCACCTTTAGTAAGACATCCTCAACCATCCCTTTAGGAATTTTAACAGACCTATCTGCCAACTGAAGAGTAGTTTCAGTGGCTTTTAATTCTCTCAATCCAAGTTGCTTGTACACATGGTCAGGTTAAAGATTCACACTTTCGCCAAGGTTAAGTAAGGCATGCTCAATGTAGGTGTTGCCTATGACACAAGATATGGTAGGACTCCCTGGATCCTTATACTTGGCTGCTATAGGCTGAGTAATTATGGAACTAATGTTACCTGTCAAAAATGCCTTTTTGGGCACACTAGTGATACGTTTATGAGTACACAAATCTTTTAGTACCTTTGCATAGGCGGGGATCTGGGATATGGCATCCAAAAGGAGGATGTTCAATTCTACCTTTTTGAAGACTTCTAAAATTTTGTCCATGGAAGCAGTCTTCCTTTTGTTTACCAAGTGATTAGGAAATGGGACAGGATGAACATAAGGACTGTTAGGGATTTGCCCCTATTCAGAAGAATCATTTTTGGTTTCCTCAACAAAAATCATCTTTAGTTTCAGAAAAATCTTTAGGTTCATTAGACGAACCTGAAACAAGAGGCACACTTGTGTCCTCAACTGAAGGAGAGTTAACATGAGTAATAGATGAGGAAGATTTAGGAACGCTCTATTGGTACTCTCTACTACTCCTAAGGGCATAAACAATATTACATTGGTTAGAGGGCCCTTGTTGGGTCTGACCTTGTACTATATTCAGTGGTGCATTAGTTGATGTTTGTGAACTAACAGGTTGATGATGCCTAGGGTAAGGCTCTGGTTGACTGGGTAAAGTTCCTTTCTCCCTCTCACGCATAATTGAGACAACTTGAGTGAGTTCTCTCGTAAGCTTTTGATGGCTTGTCATGAGGAGGGCCATATTTTTTTCCAAGTCACTTATTCTACTTGCCTCTCCAGTGTTGGTAAACCTAGGGGGTTGCTGATAAGATGATAGGAGAGGAGCCCTAGGAAAACTAGCCTGAGGTCCTACATTTGACCTAGAAAAAGTATTTTAAGAAAAATATTGTTGTGCAAAGGGAGGCCTTTGGAGTCCAGGTTGACCTTGATTATGAAAATTGGAAGGCCTTGCTTGGTTGCCCTGATTCCAAGAGAAATTTGGGTGATTTCTCCATCCTGGATTGTAGGTATTACTATATGGATTATTCTAGTATAAGGCATTAACACTATCATTAGAAGTGCCCCCAGAGATGTTGGGGCAATCTTCTAGGAGACGTCTAGGGGACTGGCACCAAGCACAAATCTTAACCAAATTGACTGATGATAGCTCTCTAGGAATAATAGCCTCAATTATCTTGATTAGGCTATCCAAATGGGCTTCTTTGGCTACTATCCCATCCACAAAATATCATTTTCCTCCTATGGTTCTTTCACTCTCTTGAGTTGATTCCCACTCACAGGTTTTGTCAGCTAAGTCAAGTAAGAATTCCCATGCCTTTCCTTTATCTGTAAAGGATGGGAATCCCTTAGGGCACATAGAATCTATCATTTGTTTAGTTGGGTAATTAATACCCTCATAAATTATTTGACATAAATGCCATAAGTCTAGGCCATGGTGAGGGCATTCTTGGAGTAGATCCTTGAATCTCTCCATAAGTTTGAAAAATGACTCACTAGACTTTTGCCTAAACTGAAGGATATCACTTCTAAGCATATTAGTCTTGTGAGTTAGGAAAAACTTCTTAAGGAAGACAACTGTGAACTGTTCCCATGAGGTTATGGAATTTGTGGGTAACCCATACAACCACTTCTTAGCTTAGTCTTTCAATGCAAAAGTGATAAACCTAAGCTTAACAACATCATCAGAAAGCTGTTGGATCTTAATTAGAACACATATCTCTTCAAATTCCCTTAGAAATAGGTATGCATCCTCAGAGGTCAACCCATGGAAGTGGGGCAACATAGTGATGTATTGAGATTTGAGTTCAAAATTATTTCTTTAGGCTTGTGGTAGAACTATGCAAGAAGGCTGGGCTGTTCTAGCAGGGTAGAACCTATCTTTCTGAGAATTAGGTGAAGGGTTTTGTTGTTGGTCTCCCATATTGAAGGGTTTTAAAGAGAGCAAATGTATAGGGTCACTATTTGTTGGATCTCTTCTTTCTAACCGATTCTTAGTATTATGTACCCACCTAACACTCATGCAACAGAAAACTACCCACAACTAGAGTAAGACAAGCACAAAAGAATGGATAGAAATTTTTTTTTTATGATTTTTTAATGATTTTTTTTTTTTTTTGATTTTTTTTTGGCTTTTTGAGAGCTTACCGGCAGGGATCCGGGGTTGCTCAGGTCAATTCCTGAGGTACTGCTACAGGGCGAAACCTGTCTTTATCATACTGTAAGGCATGGAGACCTCCACCGACACAACTATTATTGCAAGTTGTTCTTCTCAAGAATTCAATAAAGAAAAGGAAAAACAAAAAAAAGCAAACAAAGCACTCCGATTTACTGAAAGAAAGCAAAAAATAACATGGAACTGTCTCCCCGGCAACGGCGCCAAAAACTTGTTTGAGATTTTAAATGTAACCGTAAGCGTACGGATCAGTGTAGCTAAGGGTCGAACCCAGAGAGAGTAACCACTTTATTTTTTTTTCTTTTAATAATGCAAAAGTGAACCTATTAATGATTGTGATTTAATTCTAACTACTGTCCTAAACATACGTATCTAAATTAACGTCATAACCATTCGTCATCTAAGAATTTAAAGATGCAAGCCAAGCAATTAAAATTAAATAAATAAATAAGTGAAAATAAACAACCCACGCAATTAAAAAAAAGATAAAGGAAAAAAATACTGAAATAAAAATAAAGTAAAAGAAAGGGGAGAAAGCTAAAGAGAGACTCACAAGTAGGTTTCTCTACTTAGCCCGAGGGATGCATCATAATATGAGCTTCCCTACTTGACCAGAGAGTCACTCTTACAAGGATTACTCAACTTGGCTTTAGGGAAAGGGAGACAATTAAAATAAAAGCAATAAATTGATAGTTTTATGGCTAGGAGGGGCAAAGCCAACAAATACACTAGCCATGAACCTTGGGGGAAAGGGATAGCAATAATGTAATGACTGAAATTAAAATCCTAAATTAAAAAAGAAAGGGTAGTCAAAAGAGGGAATGAGAGGGGGGAGAGAAGACTATTGAAGGAGCCTACTTACTTGAACTTGAATGCTTGGGTGATTTGAGATACTACCAGTACTAAAAACCAGATCTGGAATAAAACAAATCTGAAATTTTTAGTACTAGAGAAAACAAATCTTGAAACTGAACTTGAAAAAAAAATGCTCCACGGCTTGTGATCTTGTTACCTAGATCTAAGCCTAGAACTATAACTTTAAAAATTACAACTCAATTGCATAAATCATAAATATAAAAGGCTGAATAAGAATAAAAGAGTGATTGCATTAATTAACATAAAAAACTATTACAAAAGTGATTAAAGAAAAAAAAAAGAAGAACTAAAACTAAAGAGAGTGAGAGAGGGAGAGAAAGAAGAAAACTAAGCATAAACTAGAAAGTAAACTAAGTGAAATAATAATTATGAGGGGGGAGGAAGGGGCTTTTATAGGGCTTTTGTCTTGCCTCCTTCCTTCGACAAGTCTTCTTTAAGAAAAGAAAGAAAATAAAATAAAATAAAATCTTGGTAAAAATCCTCATTCTCTGAGATATTGTGTGAGGAAAGAGAGAATCCGTTTCCAAAATTAACAAATTCTATTCCTTGCAATATTAACCAATATCTTGCAATCTTGATTAAATCAGAAAGGAATCTCTGCATAGTATCTTCAAGATCTTGTGAGGTGGCAAGGAGAGAGAATAATCTTTAGGATCTTGTAGGGGAGAGGATGTGGTACTAATGAGTGGGTCCCACCTTTGGACTGGTTCTTGATTCACTTTAAGCACTTTCTCTTGTAAACTTGGAAACTAAAAAAAAAATAAAAAAAATGAAAATAGTACTATCCAAAGTGGGGTAAAATATACACTTATATCCCTAAGATTTCACACATTATTGTGCTCATCAATGAGCATTATAGTTCTAATCAAAATAATTTATGTACTCATAAGTTGATTTATGTGTGGAGATTTTATGAGTTCTGTTGGTTCTTTTTCCTATTTCTTTTCCCTTTTAAATGGATAGCTTTAGTATCAGTAGATATTCATTCATCTACTGTATATTTTGGTCGTGGAAGAAATACTAAATTCTTTTTTGGTTGATTTGGGAACTGTTGACAGAGCAATCAGTGGAGCAGAGGGACCTGATCGTATATTCGTTCGTAGATTACCATACTATTTTATGAAAGTTCAGATAAGAGAACTGGTTGAGTCATTTGGGTACGAGCCCATTGTAGACACCTTTTATTGAATTTTGTAGTCATTTCTTCTGGGATTTTTGTTTCTCTTTATTGACTGTATTATTAATACTTTTAAAAAAGTCTCATACAGGTGCCATGAAATTTTTTTCTCTTGTCTAATTTCTCTGATTTTTCTAGCTTTTAATTCCTAGTGTTATTGCTCTTAAACTGTTGCCGGCCTCTGCGTGGATTTGACCTTGTTAAGGATAGAGACATTGGGAACTCAAAAGGTTATGGTTTCTGCATGTATTAGGTTTGTGGAATGAAGTAGTGGAGCTTTTGCAAAGTTGGGAAGCTTTTCTAGATCTTGCATGCAAGAATCTTTGTCAATGTGGAAGTCTCTTAATTCTAAGCCAAGTTCCTCTGTTCTTTTGTTTTCTCCAACATCATATATATATATATATATATGTTTGCCAGTTCGCTTAACTATCTCTTGTTATGAATGAACCAATTCAATATATTATCTGAATAATTAATTTAGTTACTGAAACACAGGTTGGATGTAATAATATATGCTATTCCTGTTTCCTGGCTTTATATCCTTTGCCTCCTTTCGATTGTTGGAAGACCATTCCTTGTGATATGAGTTCAGCTCATTTACATGTATTCCAGGATCCAGGGGTAATAGATGTTGCTTGTGCTCACTTAATGGTCTGAAAATTGGTGACAAGACTCTTTCTGTCTGTCGTGCCACTGCCAGGTTGGTGTTTCTGAATCATTGAAATTGTAATAACACTAGCTAAAATAAAAGCATATTTGTCCACACTTGTACCATCCTATCCATTCTATAGTTTCTTACCTTTTTTGATTCATGGTTTAGTAATTCTGAGAAATTTTCCTATGTTTTAGGAGTGAAATAAGTATAAGAGGCATTTACTATCACTCCCCTGCACTTAGTCTATATTTACTGAAACTCCCGTAGGCTTAACTTTTTTCTTTTTTTCTGATACTCCCCTACATTTGGACTTTTACATCTCCTTGTACCCTGCTCTTTTAAATGCCCAAATTGACCCTTCTTTCAACCTCTTAACAGATTCACCTTCTCTTTTTCACTTTTTTATTATTTTCTCTCTCCTCTCCTCCTCTTCTCCTCTTCTCCTCTTCCTTCTTCCTCTGTGAGCAAGATGGAAGGCAACTCCTCAGTCCTCATTACCCCTCTTTCCTCCCTCCCCAACCCCCTCACCCACCCTGCCTCTGCCCCCTATCCCAACCTCTCCTGACTCTGTAATTGAGGTTGATCCTGAACTTGAAATTGATGTACTCTTTTTTTTTATTATTGAGCTTCGAGATGAGGCGGAGGTTATGTTGGCTTATCTCCTAGAAATCCTCCTCCTGGTACGGGAAATAATCCCCGTCATCTCTATCATGCTCATCCTCATCCATGGGCACATCCTCCCCCTGCTCCTTGGCTACCTGGCGCCCTACCATCAAGGCATGCAAGTTCATTTGCCTCAAGTTCCTTGCAGTGAACTTGTCCCTTGGGATCATTCCCCTCATGTAAGCAGAGATTGGATACAGCTATGTCATGAGATTGGAGATTCATCTATGTTGTCCCAAGCTTGGTCATGTGTTGGTGACGGCACTGGAAACACCGATGGTTAACCAATTGGAGCAGGTCTAACAAAGTTGTTAAAAGGAACAATTACAAAAGGGGAAATCTTCTTATCAAAAAAATACAGAAGGGAAAATCTGGTGTCGGTTGATTAGCATCAACAGCGGTGGAAGGATCTTCTGCAAACGCAGACTTGGAAGTTAGGCAGATTCTGTGGCAGTTGTGGCAATGGCTTTGCTAGTGAACTAGTCAATTGTTGAACATATGCTCCGAAAATCGTTCTTTCTTCTATTATAAACTTGAGGCTAGGGTTGTTGTTGTGTTTACCAAAAGAAAAAAAAAACTAGGGTTGTTGCTTTGTGTTTACCAAAAGAAAAAAAGCTAGGGTTGTTGCTTTGTGTCTGTGAAATTGGATTGATGCCGATGACTCTTCTTAATGTTCTTCCCCATTTTGTTGCCACACAGATGCTGTCCATGCCTCCTTGATAAATTCAAATTCTCCATCTCAAGAACCACTTAATTCTCCCCCAAACCCAAAAGAATTCCCTAAACCATTCCCAGATGCATTCACGGATCTAAATCCAAAATATAAAAAAGAATTATAACACAACTGACTAAACCAACAACCAATCAATCCCATATGAGCAATAGAGAAAATCCAAGTGTACCTCTTTATGAATCCGAAGCTCGGATCAACCAAAACCCTCATTACCGCATAACACAAAACCTAGTGATTTTCTAGTCTTTGAAGGTCTGTTGCTTGAAAAGAGTCTACCTCAAGGACAAGAGAGTTTGGGATGGGGTGAGGGTGGGTGAGGGGATTAGGGAGGAAAAGGGGATGGTAAGGAGTATCCAGCTGTCTAGCTCTCAAAGGAAGAAGGAAGAGGGGAGGAGAGATAAAATAATAAAAAATATATAAGAAAGGGGAATTGGTGCTTAGCGATGAGGTTATCAACATAGTTTGTGCTTACGCACCCCAAGAAGCACTTGATGACATGGTTAGGTACAATTGCGATGGATGAATTGATGCAACATCTCGGTCAACAGGAGAAAATTATTATTGGAGGGGGGGACCTTAATGGCCATGTAGGCAAGCATCGTAGAGGGGATTTCAATGTTGGGGAGAGGTGCATGAAGGTTACAGAGTTGGGGAGAGGAATGTAGAGGGGATTTCAGTGTTGGACTTTGTGATAGCATATGACCTCTACATTGCGAATACTTTTTTTAGAAGAGACGAGAATTTAGTTACTTATAAGAGTGGATTGCATGCAAGCCAAATTGATTTCTTTCTGACTAAAAGATCTGACAGACAACATTGTAAAGATTATAAGGTTATACTAGGAGAGAGTTTAATGACTCAACATGGATTGGTAGTCTTGGATATGCACCTTAGTACGAGACTACACAAGAAGGTGAAGCAGTTATGCCCCAAGATAAATTGGAGGCGACTACATGAAGTGCCCCAAAAATCCTTTGCTGATAAAGTGGTTGAACAAGGCACTTGGGACAACATAGGGAATACTAATGAGATCTGGATTGCAATGACGACTTGCACTAAAAATGTGGCTAACGAGGTCCTAGGGTTATCTAAGGGTGGGTGGTGTACTCCTAGAGAGACCTGGTGGTGGAACAATAAGGTCCAAGCCACCATTAAAACTAAAAAGGATTGTTTTAAGACTTGGCAAAGGACTAACGAGGTTAAGGATAGAACAAGATATCACATAACCAGGAATGAGGCTAGAAAGATTGTGGGGAAAGCTAGGGCAAGGAAATATGAAGATCTGTATGAAAATCTTAATACAAGGGAGGGAAAAAAATAGATTAATAGGATAGCTAAATTAAGAGAAGTGATGAGTAGGGATTTGGACTATGTCAGATGCATCAAAAGTGAGGATGGTAGAGTGCTTGTATGGAATGAGGACATTATGAGGAGATGGGGAGTTATTTTTGTAACCTACTAAATGGAGATACTGTGACTAATAGGGTGGACCCAGATGTGGAAGGGAGTAGATATGAATCCAACACACCTGATGGACATCTATACTACAGGTTGGAAAAATCGAGGTTAAAGAGATCCTACAAAGGATGAATGTAGGTAGAACTCTGGGACTAGATAAGATCCCAATTTAAGTTTGGAAGAGCTTAGGAGGTTAGGGGGTGTCTTGGCTAACCAAACTATTTAACAAAATTTGGAGTACAAAATTTTGCATTCATTATGGATGATCTAACTAGACACATCCAGGACTCAGTTCCATGGTATATGCTATTTGCTAATGATATTGTTTTGATAAATGAAACTGTGGATGTGATTAATACTAAACTAGAGCTATGGAGTTCAAGCTTTGAACCAAGAGGTCTTAGGTAAGCAGAACGAAGACAAAATATATGATGTGCTCCTTCAGTCAATCTAGAGGAGAGGAGGTGTCACACCCCGTTCACACAGAACCAAACCGGTGACCGGGTTAACTCCGGTTAACCCAAACCTGCCAGGATCATCTGATATAGTACCCAACCATAGCATACATACATCTAAAATAAACATTCAAAAGTTCAACGGAAGACTTAATTTACCAGTAAATACCCCCAATATACTTGATACCCAAATTATAGTATATAGGTAAATACATGTGGGCCCGCAGGCATGATACTTACACAAAAAGAATAACAATTCACGTATCAAGTACACAAAAAGGGGTCATCAAAAGAATCAAAAGTAAACTCTGTACGGCGTCAATACTGCGGTCCCGCAGCACAGCCCTCGCACGCGCAATCCGTGCCTTGCTCATACTGCTCGAGGACCCACCAATCCTCGTCGGGGAACTCAACTGTGGGGCCCGACCCTTGATCTTCAGGTGAGTAACCTGCAGAATCATCTAAAAGAGGTGTACATGTGGGATGAACTCACTAGCTCAGTAAGTGAAAAGAAGGACCACACAACAATCCACACAGCAATCACATCCATATACACTACATGCTATGTAATTCATTTTAAACCTCATCCACCTAAACATTTCTAAGTCTTCGGTTTAGTGCTACTACAACCACAGTGCGCGTATACTCTGAGTACGAGCCACGAACTCCATCCCGCGATACTCCCATAGGGCTGTCGGAGAAGGCCCACCGTGAGTACTCGAAAAAGTAAATCATGCCGACTACCGGCTCTCAACATAAAAGTAAATGACAGAAAGTAAAGGTGCTGACTCCAGCAATTTAAAAGCAGTACGATTGGCCCTCTTGAATATACCACCGAGGTTGCCGACTGTCCTAATGACCAACTGGGCGTATGTCTAACCGCCACAGTGACCCGACACCCACGACCACTGCTTCCCCCCAAGTGATAACCCAACACCTCAACCCCTGTTGGGAAGGGTCGTAGCACGAGAAGATGATAATCCTAAACCGCATGCTCCTATATGACATAGTACGATTGTATAGTGCCACCGCGTCCCATTCCACGGGCCACCAATGCACTCGTTTCCAAGTCGACTACTGCATCTAGTCTAATAATGCATCATGCATAATGATTCCATCATTCATCATATAAGCATATCAATCATTTAGCATTGAGAAAGTAAACACAACACACATATCATAATCATGTGAGGATGACTAAGCTACACATAATTTGCATGATGACATGCCTAGTCTAGATATAATTGAATGATGCCAAACAAGCCTTAAAGTAAAAGCAAACATCCTCTCCCCACTTACCTGTCATGTACAAAGAGTCACGCCCGGTACGGGTGAGATCCGACACAGAAAACGTAAATTTTGGTGAACCTATCATAAGTGAATGGGGTTAGCATTTCTCCACTTTGGGGTTAAAACTAACAATATTTGATGACAAAATCATGTTTAGAATCATAAAAGAAGGTTGCACGTCCGTTTTGGGTCCATTCGGACACAAAAATCACGTTGGGGGCCTCTCGGGTGGGTCAGACAGCCCACCTGTCACGGCCCACTAGTCATCTCAGGTGGGGACCGAGGGCCGGTCATGACCGACGGGCAGGTCGGCCCACTAGTAGGCTCACCGGTCGACCCACCGGTCATGACCGGAGGGAAGGTCGGCCCATCGGTCTCAGCCGAGGGCCTGCCCTCTCAGGCGGGTGCCCTCAGGCGGGCTATGCAGCCCACTGGTCTCAGCCCACCTGAGAGGGCAGAAAATACCCTTTTTTCCTGAAACTTTTCCCAACCTTTGGGGAATCAAATGAGACTTTTTCAATCACATTTTCCACACATCCAAGGTCTTATAAGATGATTTTAACCAAGATCTAAGTTAGATTTAAGGATTGAAAAGCCATCTTACCTTCTTTGCTCAAGAGCTCTATCAAAACCCCAAAAATCACTTCCTTGCTCAAGAAATCACCAATGCTTCTCCAACCTTATAAACACTTCTTCAAATCCTTCAAAATCAACACATAGACCATCTATTAAACCTTAGATTCATCATCTCAAGGGGGATTTATAAGATCTCAAGGAACTCTACCCAAATCAAGGGTTTTACTTGAGTTTGGTGAAAGTTTAGAAACATAGCCTTTGCTCACCTCGAATCGTAGATCACGTGTTGGGGGTCACTCTTCCGGCGTCGGAATGGGAAGATCAAACCTTGGCACTGCTTAAATCCTTTCCTTCCTCCTCTTCCTTCCCCTTTCTTCTTCTACGTTCTCTTTTCTCCCTTCTTTTCTCTCTCCTCTTTACTCTTCTCATCAAACCTCTTAATGTAATAAATGAGAAAATGAAAAACATAATAATACTATTTATACTTTTTAAAACCACTAGTAACCACATGGGTGGGTCACTCAGGTCGGCGGATGCGCCCACCTGTGACCGCCCACCTAAGGGCGGAAAATTGACCAATAAGTGGGATTTTGATGGAATTCGACTCTCGGCACACGGTATATTATACGTATGTGCTTTAGGATATGGCTACATACTAGCATTATCCGTACATGGCCTTATGATACGTGCATGTGCACGGCTTGGGTACACCCGTCTCCTCTGGCACTGACTCGGACTTATCTGGCCAGCCTGTGTTCAAAGTCACCCTTGCAATGATGGTCCATAAGGAACCCGCCTTAACCCTCTCTAATTTGGGTCCTGCATGGTTAAACTGGGTCAACCGTGTAATTAGACCGGGTTTAAAAAGTAGGGTATCATAGGAGTGAGTGGTGAAACTTGGGGAACATGAACTACCACAGGTGATTGTTTTAAAACCTGGGGTCCTTCATTGACAAAGAGGGGGATATAGAGGATGATGTTGCCCACAAGATTAAAGTGGGTGGATGAAATGGCGAGGGGCATCAGGAGTGTTATATGACAAAAGAATAATACATGTTATACTCAAGGGAAAAAATTTATAAGACAGTCAATACGACCAGCTATGATGTATGGAGCGAGTGTTGGGAAGTCAAGAAGAGTACTTTGAATAAACTGATTGTAGCGGAGATAAGAATGTTGAGAGGGCTTTGAGGCAAGACCAGGAGAGATAGGGTGGGGAATGATTGTATTCTAAATGATTTGGCAGTTGCACCAATCCAGGACAAGCTCTGTGAGAGTTGGTTGAGGTGGTATGGCCATATTCAATGGAGACCTATGGATGCCACAGTAAGGAAGAATGACCATATTCATTTGGAGGGAGCCAAAAAAGGTAAGGGCAGGCCTAAGATGACTATTGACGAAGTGGTTCGAAAAGATATGCATATGATTGGGCTCGATCCTAGTATGACTTCAGAATGAGTTTTGTGGAGGATAAAGACTAGTGTTGGTGACCCCTTATAGGGGATGTTCCCATGATGCGTATTTCTCTATTGCTTTACCTTCTTCTCTTATCTCCATTTTAACCTCTCTTTTGTGCTTCTTTATTTTCTAAGTTCCATATTAGATTCATGTAGCCGACCCCATTTAGTTGGGATAAGGTTATGATTGTTGTTGTTGTATAGAAAGGGGAAAGAGAAGATAAACTGGTTAAGAGGTTGAAAGGATGGTCAACTTGCGCATTTTAAAATAACATGGGAGAAGGAGATGTAAAAGTCCATATGTAGGGGAGTATCAGTAAAAAAGTTGAATGTAGGGGAGTTTCAGTAAATATAGTGTAGGGAAGTGATAGTAAATGCCCCTAAGTATAAAGGAATAGAGATCATCCATTATTTTGTGAACAATAATCTAATATATATGTAATTTTATAAATGTTGATATACTGCCGATACTTTGCAGCATTTCTTTATAAAAACTATTTTTTTATTCATTGTTCCCAACAGTTTTGTTGAGGTCTGCTTCTCTCATGGAAAGGCTAGAAATTTGAAAAACTAAATTCCTAGTGGAGTTAATCTACTTTCCTTGGGCCCTTCAAACTATGGAAGGACGGTGTGAGTGTTGATCTTCAAGGAAACTATGGAAGGACAGTGTGAGTGTCGATCTTCAAGGAAGAATTTTTATATCATGTAAATGCTATAGTTCATTTTGTTATAGCAGCTTCCCATGGGATAACTTCCCTGGGGTACATGTTTCACACGTAATTTACATCAAAGTAAATACTCTTTCATTGTTGCTTATGTTATATCTTCATTTTTACTAACTTCAGAAATATATTGACTTGGCCCAAAATAATGTTATATTATATGATTAAGATCATGGGTGGTGCATGATTAAGTTCATGGGTGGTGCATGCTTCCACAAAGCAAACTATATAAATTGTATCAGTGCCCCAGCAAAGAAATAGTTTAGACATGCTTAAATACTTTGTGCGAGTATTTGCAGCTGTTTCTTTATGATAGATGCTATCGGATTCGATATTGGCATGGTAGAAATAAATAAATGTAGGAAATGTAGTAACATATAATTGTACATGAAATAATGTCATGTTTAAGGAGGTGGAGATACTTCAGATCTTTACCATTGCCTAAGAACTTCCTAATTCATTCTTACAGTAGTGGGCTGGCAAAACCAGATCATGAAATTATATTAGCACAAACGCAGCAATAGCTTGCTATTCATTTAAAGTAACCTAGCACCCTCCTCTTTGAGCACTTATGGTTTCTGTCATCTCTTTTTTCCTAGATACTTTAACTAATTTATGGTTCTGGATTGTAGAAAATGGCCTTGTAGGCTGGTGGTGCAAATCTACCTGAAGTTGTGATGGCACCAAGAGCTCCTGTGGAGACTCCAACAAAAGTAGTTTGCTTGACTAAGGTATTATCTTTTGATGAACAAGCCCTATCCAAAACAGACTCTGTCATGTCTTTGTTACAGCCGTGACTTGGAGCAGTCTCAAGCCAGTCTATCAGAATTCATGTGCTTGGGCTGGCAAACGCAGCCTAATCCAAGATTGGGTTGGGCTTGTGTTGAAGCATTAGGCCAAGGGGCATAGTGTGTGTAAAGATAAGAGCAACCTAGTGCACATGGCTCCCACTACTGCAGGGTCTGGAAGGGGCGGGCAATATACGCAGCCTTACCCCCTGAATTTGGAGGATAGGTTGTTTCCTAGTTTCTAACATGTGACCAACATGTTGCAATAGTGTGACATATTGCATGTGAAGATAGTAATTGGAAAAAAAAAAAGGACCAAGGGGGGTGGGGAAGGGTTAAAGATAAAAGGAGATGAGACCTACAGGCAGGAGGCTTGGCGCTGGATTTATAAAGCTCCTTTGTCAAGGCATTGCCTAGGCATCTGGGCAGCTTTGCCTGGACTGGCACCTTTCTGGTGTTGCCTTAAAATTCTCCCTCCTCGACTGCCTTGGTTCACCTAGGTGCCATGACAACTATGGTGTATGTGTGTTTAATGCTTGTTTGAAGTTGCTTATAACTTATTGTACTCTTAAGCTCAACCCAACCTAATCTGAACCAAGATATGTCAAGAAAGTTACCCTACTTGGATAAATTGGAGTATTGGACTCGATTGGACCACCATGGGTTGATTTAGGTTATGGATTTATTCTCTTTAGTTTTGGGACTTGGATTGATTCACCAAACCAGCCCAAGTTGCAGTTAGGGGTGCCAGAGGCTTTCAGTCATATCCAGAGTTCCAGACCTTATTACATGCATCTGTTTCTGTTTTGTTTGGCCTTGGTGTGATATATATGGTTTGGCCCAACTCATAAGAATATATATATTTTTTCAATATTCAACCATTCAGGGTATAAAATCCCTGAAACTTGAATGTGGCATTCTAACAAGCAACAATAAAATGGAAATTTTTAGTTTTTTTTCCTTATTCAAGTACTCATATTTGTCAGATTCCTAATAAGGAAGATGTTTACGTATGGACTTGAATCCATCGCCCTTAAGAGTTATGTCCTAGATGGTGGACCCAAATCCTACTACTTGGGTTACATACTTGGTTATATTTGGTTTATTGGCTCCAGTACTGCTTTGAGAGTTGACAAACAACAGCAACATCTAGATTCTAGAAGATTTGTTTCTGGAGTCTTACATGTTATCTCTTTATCCTTCTATGCTGCAAAGGTTGTATCAACTGATGAGTTGAGGGATGATGAAGAGTATGAAGAAATACTGGAGGACATGAGGGAAGAAGGCAGGAAGTTTGGTATGTACTTTTTCAATGGATTGTTTCAATTTTATTCTAGCTCATAAGAACCATATATTATGTTTAATCAATCATAAATCTGTGTCTATCCTAACATTGTTCTGGAATGACACAGCATAATTTTAAAGGGCCTCCTGTTGTCCTGTTCATTTAATTGGTGTTCAAACCAATTGATCCAGGTAAATATTTCCTAAAATTTAATAAAACCAGATGAATAAACAGGTTTGAGCTTTGAATTGGCAGCCTGTATAGTTCAAACCAGTCAAACCATCGAGCTAAGCATCTAGTAGGTTTTCTTTATATTGCATAAGTTTTTACCTAGGGCCCAATCTAGTAGCACTGATTCTTATTCTGAATAGATGGATGAATCAGGGTCAATGGTGAATCGTTTGGTCCCTCGACCAAATCCAAGTGGAGTACCAACCCCAGGAGTTGGAAAGGTATTGAATTTTTTTTATGCCTTTCTTAATTGTGATTCCTGATCTTTTATGGTACTGATTTGTTTCAATTTACAGTCTTGAAAACTTCCACCTTCTAAATCAAACAGCTGTTGGTGGGTATTAGATGCAGATGCCTATGACTTTGCCGATTCTTACCCAGTGCGAGATGTGCATTCTTGCATGTGCCAATATCATGAAAAATTACTATTTGATGGTTTTTTTCTGAGCGTACCTTACCTAGCAACAGCGCCTTTACATACAATTATTTCCCCAGAGTATGTAAACTTAGATATCTTCAGGGCAAACGAATCAATCTAATTGTGTTGCTTTCTCAGTCTTTCAATTTGTATATGACATTGTGACTGTCAAAGTCAGAGAAATATGAGAGTTCGATCATTTATGTATGATTCCTCGGACACTCCACTTTCCAATGCAAGGGGATTGCATAATGTGTGAATAAAAGATGGCATGACCAATTAATAGATGCAGTTAAACAAAAGATGTAAGGATTTATTTCTTTTAGTTATTTTTTGAATTTTCTTTATTATTTTATTCCTGTTGATGAATTCATAGGATAGAATTAGACTTTTGAGTTTACTTTTGTTTCCAGTTTAAGGATACAATTAGGAGTCTTTTTTATTTCCTATATATATACATGAACCAAACTAAAAAACATATTTGGAATGAATTGAATTGTTACCTACTGGTTGCTTGTCATCAGTATTGGTATCTTCTCTTTCTTCCCTGTTCGATTCAAGTTTGACTTTCTTCTTCTCAGGTTGGTTCTCTTCCGTTAATCTTTTTCCTTGTTTCTTATTTGTTTATTTCCATTCCTTCCTGCCAACCCCTGTTATTTGCTTTCCTTGCTGGCCACTCCTGTTTCTAGACAGTACTTGCAGCCCCCAAATGTTGACATCGATCTCTACTGATACTCTTTGGATTAGTTAGAAATTTTAAGGGATAATACTTGTGTTAGAAACCAACCATCCTGTATAGTTTCGAGTTGGGGTTTGATCTCTGCCGTTAGAACTTCAAATCTGGTTCTTGGGTCTTCAAACCTGAATTGCAGAATCTTTATTTCTTTACTTAATTAATCTGTTTGGACTGTTGATGCTGTATTTTCAATGGAATTCTAGTAGAGATTCGATACCCAAAATCCCAACCCATTTAAACCTTGTATGGGAGAGTTATTTTGAAATCTTCTGAAGCATGTTGCTCCTGGGTTCTGGTTTCACAAAGGAAGAAGACTTCTTCTCGTTACCTTATTCCTTGTCTTGATGTTTCCCAAAATATCCCCCTTTAGCCTTAACTCTTGTCTATATCCTTATTTCATGTTAATGTTTGGATTACACTTATTACATTGTAGTAGGTATGGTAGTGGATTGCCTTGGTAGTGAACGTAATAACGCACATGAGTTGCAATTGGTTTGCTTTGTGGTGGTGGGCCTTATGCTGGTGCATTGAACTGTTACTCACAAATACCTCTAGCTCAAGTTGTGTGTTGCATTTTTAGTATTTAATGCAGAGTTGTGTGTTTGAGTTGTTACTTTCGTGCTTAGCGTGGCTATCAAGATTTCGTTATCTCATTCTTCCTTTTATGAAAGTAGGTTAGGTGATGGATTATCTTGGTGGTGGACGTAATGAATGTAGCCGGTGATGTAGATTCTCATCATGGGTTACATTACCACATGAAGAGGAAATAGTCATCGAACCAGCCTTTGGGTTGAGGTCGATCCACCCCTATATTGGTCCGTCGGTATAGAATAAATAGCCCTTTATTTTCCCTGTTTTAGTAGTTGTTTAGTCCTAGAAAGTTCATAATGTAGACTAGGATAGGGAGTCTAACCAAGTCTCAATTGCAGGAACTTTTAATTAAAGAACAACCAGCAATTACCCACAGATAGGTAGCAATCAATAGACCAGAATAAAGGAAGAATTAATTCTCAGAAAATCAGAATTCAATCCCCAAATCTGTCCTCTATTAAGTCGAAGTAGAAATCAGCAACTAAGACTAATTCAGGCACAGAAATAAGTCCCAAACAAATCCTAACCAGAATAATATTCTTAGGAACAAAAGGGAACAGAATTACCCTATCGGTTCTGATCTCAGTCTATAACCCACAACAAGACAAAAAAAAAACAAAGATTTTAAATAGCTTGAGAATGGCTGATCAGAACAGCCCAAGTTGCAGCAGCAGCAGCAGCAGTAGACCTTAGAGAAGTGGAAAGAAGAAGAAGAAAATAGCTTAAAGAAGAAGAACCTCTCTGGCTTTACACCGTAGAGAGTCAATTGGATCAAACACCAATTCCATCAGCCTTGATCAAACACAAGACAGATCTTTATGGAGAAGACAATAGCATCCATTAATTCTTTTTATCAAAATCATTCCGAGCTTTAGGATCATCCTCCTCTTTATTTATAATGTTGATGGGGGAGGGAATTACAAAATAGAATGTTCTTAAAAAAGGAAACCAAACATTCTCCTAATACAATAGTTACTAAAAACTGAAATTAGAAACTAATTGAAAAAGGAAACTAACTACAAATGACTTGACTCCTAAGAAAAACAAATATAACTCAAATCAAACTCAACTAAAAAGAAAACTAATGAAAAAGGAAACAAATCAGTGAATCCCATATGCAACCTTAGAACCCCTAGTTTAGGCCCATAAAAGTGGTCTATTATACTCAAAACACATAGGATCAAAGGCCCAACATATATGGAACCCAACCCTAGGCTTGTTCCTAATAAAACAAGCCTATTTTGGTAATTAATTTGTATCAACTCTCCCCATTTTGAAAAAATTCGTCGAATTTTGTATTGATGAGGGGGAGAACATGTGGGTAGTAGCTTTGACCATTCCGAAACAAAATTCTAATTGCTTGTAAACTTGTGGAATGCAGTCTTCAAGGCATGGAACATTCTCTTTGAAAAACAATGATGGGATAACAAACTCTGTCTGCTCAACCTCTGAATCGATACCAACTGCGAATGTTGTATGCATAGAGTCATCAACGTTGGTGCCCTTCTCATCAAGGATTGAAGGAACAATCTCTTCCTTTTCATCATGAATCTCAAAGACTTATTGTGGAATGATTTCACCCACTACCTCATCTTCCACGGCCTCAATCTTGTCTACTATGCTCTCTTCAAAGTAGAATTCTTTAGTGGAATCTTCTATCTCTTGACCTTCTATCTTTGAAGCTTCAAGAACTATCTCCTCAATGTGAACCTTGATTTCAAGCTCTTTTGGTTTGAATAGAGGTATCTTCACTTTCCATAGAGGTGTTGCGGGTGCTATTAATGATTCTAGGACACCAAAATGTCACTGCATTCTAAATATTTCATTCGTTTACACCATTTTTTGATGCAGTTGTATCATCATCTCCATCATAGAAGCAAGGGAAGTCTTCATCTCAGCAAGAAAGTTGTTCTCTACCATGCTCTGATACCACTTAATGTAGACTAGGATAGAGAGTTTAACAAAATGATGCAGTACCAACAAGGGTTTACACAAGGAGAACCAAGACCAAAGTCGACTCAAGTGGCTGACTGGGTCGACCCAGATCTGGTCCAAGTCAGCCCACGATTTGGGCTACTGATGGGGCTTAATAGTTTTTTATTTAGTTTCTATTTTGAAGTCCTAAGTTAGTTTCTAATTTTAAGTCATTGTTAGTTTCTAATTTCTGTTTAAGACTAATTTCTATTTTTGTTAGATTTCAATTTCCAGTTTTTAGTAACTTCTTGTAATCAGTTTTTAGTAACTCAGATTTAGTAATTCCGAGTTGCTATTATTTGTAAACCCTTCCCATCATTATAAATAAAGAAGATGGCTCTTTTATGAGCCACGATTTTGACAGTTAAAAAAAAAGCTTATACTCCTGCCGTTGGTTTCACCATGGCTGTACCATTGTGTTTGACCAAGGGTTAGGGATTAATGTGTGATCAGATCGACACTCTGTGGTGAGAAGTCTGGGTGGGTCTTTTATTATCTGGTTTTCTTATTGAATTTCTTCTCCAACAGTTTAGGTAAGTGATCTAAAGTCTCTATAGATTTTTGGGTTAAACTTCTCTATTTGAACCTACTGGAGGTATTATTATTGTTATTAAAATTTTTGGTTTAATCCTAAGACTACTGCTGATTTATTTCATTTCTGGTTACTGTTCATTGAGGTCGTTTATCAATTTTGGTTTGTGGTCGAAGTCTGATTTTCTGCTATAAATTTGCTACTGGTTTTGGTTGTTCTCTGGTCTAAAAGTACCTACAGATTTGGGTCTAGTTGGGTGCCCAATCTAGTCCTACAATAAGTGGTATCAAAGCATGGCTAAGAACAACACCCCCACCCTAGCTTCTCTTATGGAGATGCTACAGACTATGAGAACTGAGATGAATGATGAACAACAAGCCTTATGAACTGAATAGAAGGCTGAATTGGATGCCAGGTTGTTGAATGAAGAGACCCCACCACAATAGCCTACTAGCGATTCACATACAACACCCGAAGTGGAAACCCCATTGAATGTAGTTAATTAGTTGACTAGAGGAGAGCAAACCTTAATCTGAGAGCACCACAGAGGGTTCCAGCAACAACCTACTTTTAAAGAGCATGTAAGAGGATATTTTGAGACTGAGTCTCCTTTGCAACAAAGGTACTCTGGAGATTCACAAAAGGTCAAGCTTGATCTGAAGGAGTTTGATGGGAGACATGACTTCTAATTGTTCTATAATGCACCTATCAGAGAGCTCCTATCTGATTTTTCTGACTTAGTCCTTGATGATCTCCCAGATGAGTTGCCTCCCATGCGAGACATACAGCATGCTATTGATTTGGTACTTGGTTCGATTTTACCCAACCTGGGAGCTTACAAACTTAATCCTACTGAGCATTTCTATTTTGGCATTAGTTTCTAATTTGAGCTAAGCTTCTATTTTGTAATTTCAAACCTTTATATAAAGAGAGGCTACTGCAGACAATTACAATTGAATTAATGAAATTTGTTGCAGCTATTGCTTGCTCCCTCTCCTGAGAAGGGAAGAAAAATAGTTGAGATAGCTGTGGGTGAGATGCCCAAGCTGAGATAGCCAATCCCACTCACATCTATCTTGTTTATTATCTTCTTTTCTTTTCTTCTTCTAATTTTTTTTGTTGCTTATTGTGAGAGAAGTGTTTGTGAGATAAAACTAAACTTGTTTGAAGACCTAAAACAAGGATTGAAGCCTGTGGAAGCCTAGCTCAACGACTCAAGTTTGACTGCAGGTTGTTAGGGTTTGAGTCAAATCAGCAGAGCCCTTCCCTTTATTCTGTCCATCAACTTTGAAAGCCCTTTGGAGGGTTCAAAGGTCACATCAAGGGGACCACTCGACCAGGGTTTCAGTCCTTGCTACCCAATCAAATCTCAACCATAGGTTCTTCCTGTTTTTGGGCGAAACCCAATGCTGCCTGGGATTGATAGTTGCTGTCGGGATTTGTTACTGAGTTGTTACCTGCTATTGTAGGGAGTTTTCTGGGTTATTTCTGGTTCCTTTTGGATAGGTTAGATCATCCCAACTTCGCTGTTGAGATTATCTTTTTCTGGTCCTATTTACTGGTTTTTGTTAATACTGTTTTTTAGGGTTCAGATTTGAATTGGTTTGGGCTATTTAACCATTGGGAATTTGTTCACCTAGTGTAAACCTACTTATATTATTTGGTATAGAGCTATGGCTGAAGTGAGCTCAAACCAATACTCATTGGGGGATGTGATGCAATTCCACCATCGGCTGAACACAAGGATGGATATTATGGACCTAAAGTTTGAAGAGTTGAAGGAGAATACTGCTGCCTAATCTAATGATCAACCTATAGTGAATGATAATCCTAATGGACTAAGAAGGTTTCCATTCCACGCTTGAAGGAACGCATCAGCCTGTATGTATGGTGGAGGTCATGATTGGCTGAATGCATTAGAATATTTCCATTGGTTTCACATGTTTGAGGAGAGGAAGGTCCAACTTGCTATCACCAAACTAACAGGTGGTGCTAAGGATTGGTGGAAAGCTGAAGTGAGCAGACTTATTTGGAAATGAAGAGAGCCTCGCCATTGGGAGGAACTTAAATTAATATTTAGTGAGAGATAGCCCCTTACATATTGACACCGTCTGTACGATATGCTCGACACTCTTCAACAAGATACTATGATTGTTGAGGAATATATTGATAAGTTTAATGATTTTCTCTCACATACAAGTGCTTATCACTAGGATGAGGAATTGCTTATGTCTCGATTCAAGTTGGGACTACAACATGATATCCATGATAAAATTGGTGTGGTGGAACTTTCATCTTTGAATGCATGTATTGAAAAGTCCTTAGCGGCAGAAGATTTGATCAAATCTAGGGGTGCAAAAGGGCTGGGTTCAGCTAGGCTTCTTAAAACCCTAGCCCAACCCTGAGTCCTCCTAACTGGGCCCAAACCCACCCTGACCCTGACTTAGGGCCACAAAACTTTAACCCAAGCCCAACCCTTACCTGCCTTGATTGGCCTTGATTTTTTAGGGTCGGGTCGAGATGACCCTGATTGACCCTGTTCCTGGTTTGCCATCAAGGTTCTGGTATACCCTAAACCTGACCCTACAAAATATAAAATAACTAAAAAATAAAAAGATTTATAATAAAGAGGAGAAAAAAAAACACAAAGTCACAAATTACTTGTCATTAGGAGAACATCTTAAAGCGAACATTCAAACAATACAAATAACTTCAACAATTATGGTAAACAAAGAAGATATCATCCTAAGAAAGCAAATAATAAAAAAAAAAATCAATTATTTGTCAAGATAAACAAAGAGGTAATCCTAATAAGGCAAACAATCCGAAGATCTAAAAACTCCTGTCATATTAAACAAAGAGGAGAACATCCTAAGAAAACAAAAAATCCAAATTTAACCTAGCCAAAATCAAGGCAAAAAATCAGGGTAAAAAAATTAGGGCTGGGTTTAGGGCGGGCTAGGTGGGCCAAAGACATCAACCCTTACCCACCCTAACCTTGACCCTGACTCAGGGTTAGAAATTTCAGGGCCGGGCTAGCCCTTAGGGCCAAAATTTTTGGGTCAGTACTTGTTCGGGATTAGGGAGGGGCAAGGGCGGGTTCAGGGCCAAACTTGCACCCCTAATCAAATCAGTCCCTAGAAGGTATAACGAGCCCACTGAGACTAAGCGGCCGTTTGCACCAAATGAACCTAGTGAGCCCTTGGAAGGTATAACCAGCCCACTGAGACTAAGAGGCCATTTGCACCAAGTAAATGGATTCCCTACCGAGCTCCACAAGTCACACATAATAAGGGTAAGAGTCCTATGGTTGTAAGGAGAGACAATGGCTTTGAAGTGCTTCCATTGTAGTGGTATTGGACACTATGCCAAATTCTATCCTAAACGTGGAAGAGCCAATTCGATCATCACCGCAATTGAATCCAACTCGGACATGAAAATCCATGA
Source organism: Macadamia integrifolia (assembly GCF_013358625.1). Taxonomy (NCBI): domain Eukaryota; kingdom Viridiplantae; phylum Streptophyta; class Magnoliopsida; order Proteales; family Proteaceae; genus Macadamia; species Macadamia integrifolia. The sequence goes on from NW_024868108.1 coordinate 161,547, forward strand.
ACCCCAAGATGATGATTGGGCTTTGAATGTCGTCGTTGAAGGAATGGAAGATGATATGAGGCTGATTATGCCAAAGAAGATTATGATCCATATGATACTTTTAATGTGGTCGCAAAAATTCTTCAGGCGGAAGCAAAGGGAGTAGATTGGAGGGGACACATCTTCTATATGTTGATGTCTAGTGGGCCTCACAAAGCTCAAATGATTTTGGACAGCAGGAGTTGCGTGAATGTGGTGTCTCAAGAATTTGTGATTGAGGGACAACTTAAGATCGAACTCCATCCACGACCCTACAAGGTGTCACTTCTTGACAATAACACCATGGCTATAAATCAGTGATGTTTTGTACCTGATGTGTTGCTTGGGAGATTGTGGATTTATGACAATAATGTCTTAGTTGGTGTGGTACCAAGAACCACTGCTTCTTTGATCATAAAGGCAAGACCCTTACATTAAATCCACTCAACATACTTCAAGTGAAAATTATGTTGATGGCTGCCCAAGCATGAAGACAACATGTTTTGAAGACTATTGAGAAGACCCCTTCCAAAGGAGCTATTGAGCCAAAGAAGCAACCATACAAAACAAACACAAGCAAAAGACACATGGTTGATAAGAAGTTATGCACGCTGCCCCATAGAGAGTTCTTGTCTACAAGTGAATAAACCATATTGATTTTAGCCCTTGTTACAAGGGATGTTGAGCCAGTGAAAGAGGTGACACATTCTCAACCTATCAAAGACTTGTTAGCTGATTTTTTAGATTTGGTGCTCGATGAGCTACCGAATAAACTACCACCTATGAGGGACATACAACATGCTATTGATCTAGAGTCTAGATCAATATTTTCAAATCTGCCCACTTATTGTCTTAGCCCCACCAAGCATGCTGAGCTCAAGAGACGAGTGGATGACCTTTTGAGAAAGGGTTTTTTAGTAGGATTTATGAACCCGTGTGCTGTACCAGCCCTATTGACACCTAAGAAGGACGGATCGTGGCGTGTGCACTGATGGTCGTGCCATCAACAAGATCACGGTAAAATACAGATTTTCCATTCCCTATTTGGATGATATGTTGCACATGCTAACGGGATCCATTATCTTTTCGAAAATTGATTTACGAATTGGGTATCATCAAATTAGAATCCTCTCGGGGGATGAATGGAAGACGTCATTCAAGGCAAAGGAAGGATTATACGAATGGAAGGTTATGCCTTTTGGCCTTATCAATGCACTTAGTACCTTTATACGTGTGGTGACTTTTATGCTACATCTCTTTATTGGAAAGTTCCTTGTGGTGTACTTTGATGACATTAAGCAAAGCACAAGATGAGCATTTTGAACATTTGAGTTGAGTGATGAGGGTGTTACGAGATTAGAAGCTTTACAACAATTTCAAGAAGTTTTCCTTTATGTTACCCAAGGTGATATTCTTTGGTTTTATAGTGTCCTCTTAAGGTGTAGAAGCCAAACACGAGAAGGTTAAGTGTATGGTAGATTGGCCTATTCGTAAGACTTTGACAGAGGTTCAAAGTTTCCACGGTGCTGCTTCATTCTATAGATGGTTCATACGAAATTCAGCGAGATTATGGCACCTATTGTAGAGTCCACGAAAGGAGGAAAAGCGTCATTCTAATGGACTCCAATTTCCACTAAAGCATTTCACTTGATCAAACAGAAGATGGTGGAAGCCCTGGTGCTTAGACTACCTACTTTTGATCTCTTGTTTGAAGTGGTTATCAATGCATCCTATGTTGGGATAGGAGTGCTTATGCAAGTTGGTCATCTGATTGCCTTCTACAGTGAAAAGTTGAATGATGCAAAAAGAAGGTACTCTATATATGATTTGGAGTTCTATGTTATTCAAATTCTCAAGATTGGAGACACTATTTGATCGGTAAGGAGTTCATATTTTATTTAGACCACGAGGCACCAAGACTCAAGTACTTGCGTTCCCAAAAGTCCATTAGTAATTGGCATGCTAAGTGGATCTCTTATTTGCCAGAGTTTATATTTTCTCTCAAGTTTAAAGTTGGAAAAGAGAATTAAGTGGCTAATATGCTTAGTCGGAAGGTGCTGATGATGAATTCCTTTACCGTATCAAAGACAAGTATGCTAATGATGCTGATTTTGCAGAAGTTTTCGGATGATAAGTATTCCATCCATGATGGAATACCTATTTATGGCATATTTGTCATGATGTCATGGCGATCCAAGTCGGTGGAGGGGTAGCTAATCGATTCGGGGATGAATATCTCGTTATTGTGTTGCCATGGCAGTCAAATTGCCTATGTGTTATTTTTTATTTCTCCTATTTTTTAAAGTTATTTAATATGCTACAAGCCTACAATATATACCCTATAACATATAAAATCAACATTAAGTAACATCAAATCATCAAAAATCAACATAGCCATATCAAGTCATCAAATATCAATATGTACATCAAGTCATCAACTAAAAGGTAAAAGTCTAACCTATGACTGAAGTTTGAAAAAAATGATTAGAAGCAAGTGAGCAACCTAAACAAAGTAAAAAGTATATATATGAATCAGAGATATACATTCAGAAACATAAGAATAGATCAAATGACAAGCTAAGTGGCCAACCTGTTAAGCTATTAATGACTTACTGAAGCAATGAAGCTTGATAGCAAATGATTATATATATATATATATATATATAATAAAAAATAAAAACTTAACTAATCATCCAAGTTCAAAGTTGAAGTTTTTTCAAGTTCAAAGTTTAGACAATACATAAAATCCAAGCACAAATTACTTAATCATAATCGTCCAACAAATCAATAGTTGGCAGATCCTCTTGTTGTTGTCCACTAGAATCATTTGCATTTTCACCAAAGTTCTCTATGACATCCTCATCATCGTTCACATCTTCCTCTTTTTCTTCTTCCAAATTTTTCTCCATCTAATCTTGATGACTCCTCAATAGCCTTCCCTTTACCACCGCATGTGTAGCACACATTGCCGCTAGAGGTTGATGCTTAAGCTCTCCTGGGTCGGTTGGGGCCATCCATTGTTGCCCCCATTACTCTACCAACAACGTCTTATATAAGATCATCATTGGGATGTACTACATCATCCACTGGCTAGATAACCATCCACTCACTACTCCAGTCAAATTCATCAAGCAATAGTGGATCATAATTTCTGTTCTCGAGACATTTTTGTTGAAACATTTCTTCTAGGCAGTGATTGTGTTGAACATAGACTAGATCATTTAAACATTAATGTTCCAGCCTATTCCCTTCTTGGTATAAAGCTGAATTCATAAATATGGAGAACAACAAACAAAGTCATTGTTCCAAAAGTAAAAAAGCCTAAAAAATGAAATAGATGTAATAACTAACTACTTACAAACTCAAATGTGCTCCAGCTGTGCTCGCAACCAGAAGAGGAGCAAAAAAACCCTAGAATATGTCGTGTAACCTTTAAAAGTTCATAAACTTAACCTCCAAATGTACTCCACCAAGTAACTATAAAAAATAAATATATAGAAAACTAGATTAATATTTAATACATCATATAAAGTAGCCACTTGAAACAAGTAAACAATATACTTAATAAGACTCATGGTTGCCCGTTGTTTGATATCCATATCCATGGTAAAAGAATCTTGAGTATATCTATATAAACTAGCTTGAGTAGTTATCTTGTCTTGTAAAGATCGTTCATGTATTAGTCTCGCAATAACTTCGTTATATGCTATTTGTAGAGTCTAGATCATTTCGTAGTCACCTTCAACACTTTTCTTACAATAAAAAATTTTCTAGGATAAGAAATAGTCCTGCTCCATACAAAGGGCGCCCCATCTAACATTCCCAACGCTTGTTAATAATATTTAAAATTTTTTTGTACTGCCTTTCTCTATCCCCAAAATTTTATTTTATTTTCTTTTTGCGTCCTCCATAGCAAATTAAATCTTAGGCATAGAAGAAGGCCTCTCATCAGCATCCACGATCCTTAAGACAGTAATAAGTGGTTTTGAAGCTCTAAGACAATTTTCCATAACATTCCAAAATGATGTAGTAAACACTTTATCAACCACTTTCTTCCCAACCTCTATCTCAGACAAATTAGAACCTGTTCATGCATCAGAAATAAACAAATGCCTCAAGTAATCTTTATGCTTTAATAAGCTTTGAAGTGTCAGAACTGCAGTTGCAAATCTAATAGCTATTGTCCTCACAAGATCCCTCCCATTTGCTCTAGCTCTCATTGCATAAAGAAGGCATGTGTGCCTGTAGATGAAGTTGGTTAGTTCTTATAAGATTTCAGGAGTCCTATGTCCTCCAACATCAAGTCAATGCAATGGGCTAAACAAGGAGTCTAATATAGCTTTGTCCTCTTCTGCATCAGCATTGTACCAACTAATTTGATACGTTATCTGATACAAGTTGTACAACATAGTCCTCACCAATTTCTTAAACTTTGTTGTCAATCAATTCAAACAACATATTTACACTTTGAGATGATCTAGATGCATCAAGATAACCCATAACATAAGTCCCTTCTGGATAGTTAACAAGGAAATTAATTGTCTTCCTCTTTTATCCTTCACCCATCAGACATAAGAGTACACACCCATACTGCTTCCAATACTCTTCATATTTGTAGCTCTCCTGTATTGCCTTTAACAATGGCACCCTCACTTCAAGATAACTTGGGGGCTTATATTCTGACTCATATTATGTAGTAGATTCCACCATCACCTCAAACCTCCTTGACTTAAGAGTATTGAATGGAATACAACTTTGATAAACCCAATCACCAATGTGATTATCAAATCTTTGTTTTTCTTTTGCTAATCTAAGTCAGTTCTCTATAGTTTTCTGAGTAGGACCTTTAAGATGCCTCTCAGCAACCACTTGCTCAGGAGTTCGTCTAACATGAGCATCCATAGGGCCCCCCACTTATAGCTGAATGATAACTTTCTTTCTCTTAGCAGTTGTTCCAGAGCTAGGAATAACTCTAGTGGTTGTAGAAGAATGAGACCTAACAGACTGTCTTTGTCCTTCAACTTCTATATGTGTCTTAACATCAGCACCAGGATCAACACCCACATCAACATTATCATCATTCAAACTTTCTTCTATCTTTTTCTTGCTATTATACATAAGAGCTACATTCATCTCTATAGCAATCGCTGCAGTTATCTTGGTGCACTTAGTAACATCTCCATATCCACCCACTAAATGTTACTTTAATCTTTTAATTTCACATTTGAGGTCTTGCCATAAGTAATGCATTTAACAAGGCTCTTGTCTGAAAATTTGGGCCAAAACCCATACTTCCACCCAAGGTCTTTTGATTTGGCCTTCATGGTTGGATCTTTGAATGGATCATATGCAACAGTGGTTGCATTATCACCCTAACTACTACCACCAATAGTACCATCCATTATAATATATCTAATCTTCTATAAGCCTATAAATGTTGTCCTTGAGATGAAGCGTGAAAGTGACCAAAAAAATGCTAACAAAAATTCATACTCACAAAATTCATAAAGGAAGGATTTCAAACTTCACTAGTCACTACCCATAAGGCCATAACCAACATTTCAGACTTGCAGAAATGCAGAGTTGCAGTAAACAAAAGACAACACGCAATAAAGATACAAAGATTAGAAGATACCCTAATTAATAGTGGAATCCATAGGCAAGTTGAGATTCATACATATAGATTCCTCAACGGGAACTGTATAGCTTCTCTAATGAGCAACTAACCACCAGTCATAACTGAGAAATATTCTGATGGCTTGATACTGTTGATTAGAAACTTCATAAGGTGCTCGATTAGGTGTCCAGCAGTCAAGCTTAAGATCTCAAAATTTGGGAGAGAATGAATATTGATTGGATAGAATAGGGAATAGGATAATGTCTATCTCAGGCTCTTAGCCAAGGGAATCTCTCGGTCCTCTCCCTAAAGGAAACAAAAGAAATTAGAAACTCCTAAAACAAGGTAGATTATGGAGTATGTTAAGTGAACTATATCGTTCTCTATTTATGTTGTTATGAAAAGAATGGGGAAAGTGGAAAATGGTGAATCTGAGGTGGGAACAAGCATGGACTTTAATTAATGATCTCATACTCATCAGTGGAGCAACAATTTTTTTTTCTTTTCCAAATTCTCAGGTAATTTCTCTGTTGTTATTTACTAGCAGGTCGGGGTCCACTTGGTAGAGGTACTAAGGAACAGTAAGCCCCTTATAAAGGGTTAATAATGGAGTAGTGGTGGCAGCTAAGCATCGATATACACAACATAACTCTTGGCTAGATATATGATATATCAAAGAAGTTGCGTCAAAACAGAGAGAGGGGAAGGGAGAGAAGACAATTTAATTTGTTTTCTCCCACACAGTTTTAGTTCATAGTCTATGGTGGGAATAGGTGGACCAGATGCATCTCATGGTCGTTGGAGTAGGTGAGTCAAGAGAGAAGAGTAGAGGCTGAATGAAAAGAAAGAAAGAAAGAAAGAAAGAAAGAGAAGTAGAAGAGTCAATACTCAAGAGAGTGAGAGACTTACCTTGTTGGAGCTGAAATCGTTGGAGAACCACTGGCCGGAGTAACAGAGGAGGCCTGCAACCAGTTGGAGATAGAAATGGTGGAGGAAGACTTGTCAGAGAACTAGAGAAGATCTGGCTGCTGCTTCTCTCCCAAACGACCCGGAAAAGTCAAGGACCAATAGCGTTCCTTTTTTATCTTCTTTAGTTAGTAAAGCCTTGATCCCATGTGATAGTGTGTTTTTTAAAACCATACACCTCCTAATCAAACCAACTAAAGAAGAATAAGTGATTAAGTGTAAGTGTCAGTAAGTGTTAAAAAAAAAATGTCAAAAGGTGACTGTTTTGGTTGTATGGTGTCATAAGGTGTATATGCCGTTGTATGGTGACCACCAATCATGACTCCCATTTGGTGAATACCGGCCTGCCCTTATATTTTCACCATCGCGCCGCCTTGACAACTATGATTTATGGGTACGGGTCCTTTATATTCCTAATACTTCTTTGAGGTACCACTTGGTTTGAGAGCTACATGGAGGAGGAATTGGTGGACACTTTCATAAGGACAATACATATTCTATGATGATGGATTTATACTATTGGTCTCATTTGCAAAGGGATCTTCCGCTTGTCATCCAATGATGCCATACTTGTCAACTTGCTAAAGGAGAAAAGGAGAATGCAGGTTTGTACACACCACTGCCCATCCCACATGCACTTTAGCTAGACATAAACATGGACTTTATCTTAGGCTTACCACTTACACAGGAGAGGTATGATTATTTTTGTTGTCGTAGATCTTTTTTCTAAGATGGCACATTTTATCCTGTACAGGAAGACACTAGATGCAAGTCACCTATCCAAGCTTTTCTTAAAAGAGATAGTGCGTTTACATGGTTTTTCCACAATCAATCATTTTTTATAGGAATGTAAAGTACACAAGTTATTTCTGAAAGATTCTTTGGCTGAAGACCAACACCAAGTTAAGGTTTACGGCATTCCATCCTCAAATGGATGGTCAAACGGAAGTAGCAGCTTCGTCCACCACAGAGATGTCAGGGTAGGTGAGAGCCACACTACCACATGAAAAAAACTGCCAATGGAAGGCTATGAACAACTAAAACACTCTCTCTGGGAGCAGTAGAAACCTCTCTACTTTCTTTTCCTTTTCCTTTCTAATTCACCAACCTTCTTTGCTGAGGAAATTATCTAGTAGCTGCCCCAACATTCACCATAGGAGGAAGGTTCATAGATGCTCCACCAATGTTCACAGCAGGAGGAGATTTGCTGGATGGGTCGAGCTCCTCTCTTAGAATTTCAGTTGGATCGGACTCATCAGAACCCACTTAAGAATTATATCCAGAACCTGGATTAGCTGAATCCTCATCAAATGTTATTCCATCACTTAAAGAGGGAATATTCCCCACATTTGAAACATTCAAAGGAGTGTCCAGCTGGATGTGAATATTTCCTTCCTCTAAAGGCACCTTACTTTGAGACCCAATCAAGGAATTTTCCATCGGAAGTGATGCTTTAGAGGGAACTACCATATTTGGAGGCAGCACGATGGGGATGACTTGGGGTGAGTTGACTCCATCATCAACATAGACTGCCCCAGGAACTTTGACTGCTGAATCCCTCTCATGCTGCTTCTCATCATCGAATTTCTTCTTCCTACAAGCAGAGACTTGATGCCCAAATCTCTTACAGTAACCACAATGCTCAAGACCATCTTCATAAACCACGGCTTGGCGAAAACCATAGACATTGGAAGTTCCAGGTTCAAAACGTTCAACTTGCACTTCATCGATCCTCGAAGCAGAATTAGAGATGTCCACTTCGACTAGGACTCTGGTGAAAAATCCCAATAAACCTTAATGAGTATGGCGATCTAAGGCCAATGGACGGCAAACAGCTTTGGCGATCGAGAGAAGAATGTTCTCATGCCAGTATTCAAGGGGGAGGTCTGGAAACCTTACACACACAAGCTTTTTTTCATGGATATTGAAATCTGGTTTCCAGTGCTGGAAACCGAATAATTGACACCCTATCTTCAATGGACTTCACCTCCAAACAATGGATTTATCGCCTTCACAGTGGAACTGAAAGATGACAAACCCCTTACCTAATGGATGCATGATGACTTCCTTACTCATATTCCAATTTTCGCGTGCCTCTTGCCTCAAACCATCTAGAGAAATCAATCTGAAATTGATTCTCCCTATCAAAGCGAAATGATAGAGGTTCCTCTTGGCTTCATAATCATGCTGAGGGATAACAATACGGGTGATGTTACCTGCCTAAATGGGTTCAGGCAAGGCAGAGATTTCAGGCCATGAGGAATACCCAACCACTTTTGCATAACATCTGGCTGAAACAGAAGGCTCCTTGGCGACTGCCTGCTCTGGCTGAACACAATTCAATCCATCACTCCCAACCTCCTTCACAATATTTCGTGAGTCACAGACCTCTCTACATCCCCTCCACTACCCACCAGCTTCCTTACAGGGAATGAAACATGCAAAGGACAAAAATCTTCTCTAGAGAAACCTTCGATTTGAAATTCAGATCACCTAAATTCAAGAAGAGATTGCAAAACCCAACTTAGTTTTCAGACCCTTTGATCCATCATGATCTCTCTCTCTCTCTCTCTCTCTCTCTCTCTCAGTCATTTTCCACTCCAAAGAATTAAGAAAAGAACTCTGACCTATCCCCCTTTTCCGAAAGAGGATCCAATGGCTTGTTGCTTCTTTTGGTTAAAATTCAATGTCCAACTTGTGGATTTATCAAATCCACTATTTTTCAATTGTGACTGATATTTGGGATAAGACTGATGAAAAGCTAAAGCTCAAGAATGAATTTGGAAAATCCCATCGCCTCCGTTTTATTCCTAAAGAAGAGGAGCTGAGTGATGAAGATCTTACACAACTGTTGGAAGAACGTTGCAGGCCTGGTTCACAGCATGTTGTGCATGCTAAAGACGATTATGAGGCTAAACGTTCTCCTGAAGTAAATAGGCTTATGCCTTCCAAGTTCAAATGAGGATCCAACTAATTGGAGAGTCAAGTGCATGGTATGATGCCTGATCATTTGGTTGTTTTTCGGACATCAACTATAGAAATAGTTGTATTACCTATTTCATTGTCTTTTTTCCAAAAATCTGCTAGTTACAGAGAAGTGAGCGTTATTCAGTCTTCTGATATGCTTCGAATAGATCAATTAACCTAAAGAAAATCAAAGAAATAAAAGGGGAAAACAGAAACTGATGGAAGGATGAGAAGGGGGAGAAGAAGAATGCGGTGGATTAGGATTCTCACCCTTCAGATATTTTTGGGCATCCCACCCCTCAATCAATCCACTCAACCATAGAAGAAACTGTTCAATTTTCATTTGTCAAAATCTCTACCAAAAGGCAACAATTACTTCTCTTAATGGAAACAAATAATATAAGAAACTATTACAAAAAGGAAACTAGTAGGGAAAATAGAAACTTATCCTATTTGAAAACTAGTTTCTTGCTGAGAGAATAAAATTGGTAACAAGGATTTAGGGACTTTCTAATTTTCTTCCTCCAGCTATATCCTTGCCGATCAAGCTTCACAATAAGACAAAATAACAGCCCAATGCTGAGATTGGTAACAAGGATTTTAAATCTTTAAAATATTTCCTTGGATTTCCTCTTGCTTGCTGATTAAGTCCAATAAATAACACAAACAACACTCAAACTGAAATTGGTAGAGGGATGTTTGGCCTCTAGCTAGCTTCTACAAGGCTGGACTGCTGGGATCAATTAGCTGGTCATTACTGGCCCTCCTTAATTCTACTAGTGAGGCCATCTACATCAATGATCCAAGGGTTGGATGAATGGCTGTAATAGGTGGAATAAAATAGAAAGTTTGAAACAGATTTAGCAATATCCAAGTACCAAAAATCTATTGAGCAGATCAATACAAAGAATGTCACAGGACTTAGTCAATGGAGATGGACATCCAAATATATTAGCTAACTGAGGGCTAGATATAAAGATATAGACTAGACCAGAAAATGGAAAGTAGTTTCTTAAAAAAAAAATGCTTACTATTACTATTGACCGGATCAATGAATGAAGCCTTAATTCAGATTGAAGGAAGGCCTTGGAATTTAGGTCAACACTTCATATATCATGAACAACCTTTATGCCCAGTGGAAGTTTCATTTTAATATATTACTGTAGCTACATCTCAATCTGTCTCCTGTGTTTCTTTTATTGCTGGAGCTTGAGCTAAATCACCATTGCATTAACTTCTATTATGAGGTTAGGTGATATACGTTATTCAAATTTCACAAGGTGGACTGTCATTTTTAATGTTCCATACTTCTACTTCAAATTATTAAAAAGTTAAATGTAGTTTCCTAATTCACATGCACAAAAGTTGTGTTGATGTTCTGTATTGTGTGGAATGATTAGAATTTGACATTCTTTTACTGTGAAATATTTGTATAGATTTATGCATTTAAAGCAGGACATCTTCACATGCTCTGGCAAGTATCATTTTTTTTACTGAATATATCAATTAATGTGTATTTGTCTCACAGACTCGCAGTTATTGACTGTTTGATACCGTTTGTCCTAGCAAAGTGCTTCACTTACAATTGGGCTTCCTAGATCATAATGAGATCTTTATCTTTTCTCTTTCATGTTCCTTTATGGTTTTTCTTTTGCTCATTAGATTTTGTTTCCAGCATATCTAACCTTTTTATATTTGCATGTCATACAAGAATACAGGTCTGGAAGGGCGGAGATTGAATGCCAACAACATTTTGAGACTGTGCCATCATTGATTGTGCCCGAAGTTCTTTCTATCAGGTTATGCAGCTGAAATATGGTCTGAGTTTAGGTAATATTCTCACTCTAGTTCTACCAAATGCATTTTTCTGTATGCATGTATTGTCAATTAAGAGTTAGCAAGATGGAAGTATGAACACTTAAGGGAATAATTTTATTTCTAATTTCCACTCCAACTCTATTAGAAGCATTAATTTGCCTCTGCCTTTAATGGAGTGAAGCAAAGTACATTTAAAAGATAATCTATGAGGGCTCAAATCCATGTTCAATCAAGAAATTCTATAGCCGCAGTGCAATGCCTTTCCTTTATCATCCTTTTTTAGATTTCCCCTTCTGACAGGGCATAGTGCCAATGAGTCGGGTGAATTCTAACATAAGTTCCCAAGTAACATACATGCATATGCAAGGTTTTCCTCTTTGCATAGTTCTTCTAAACCTTTAGCTGAATTTTGATACCTGAGCTCCTATTGATACTAATATTAGATGTGACTTATCACAGAATTTTGATACTTGAGCTCCTAGTGATACTAATATTAGATGTGACTGATAAGTTTCTATATGAAAAATACCTCATAACCTTATAGAGGGGCAGGCCTCAGTGCAATGGTAAGGTTGCTCCATTGTGACCTAAGGCTGCATACATTATGATCTCAGATCCCATAGTGGTGGGAGCCTTATGCAATACCTCATATAGATCTATATTTCTCAAAAAGCATGATTGGTGGCAGCTAATAATTTCTATGTTGTTTTCCTAATTAGCACTTCATACCTCAAAGTGCAATGGATCTAGAGTTATGCTTGCTTATGTCAATTTACCATAATATTTTGATGTGCACTTGGGATGCCATAATGGATCTAGTTATGCTTGCTTATGCTAATTTAGAATGCCATGATTCCAACTTTGTTGACTCTCTCTCTCTCTCCTTCTCACTATGATTATTCCAATTCTTTAATTTTAGTCATTGTAGAAGTTGATGAATATGGAAATCTCTCTTTTATTTTGTATTCCATATGTATTCTGAATATGAGATTTAAATAAATATCTAGTTTTCTCATGTTGGTGGTCCTTTTTATATTGATTGCTCTATACACAAATTGCTGAAAGTTGGGAGATTGGCATTTAGATTGTAGATAGATGAGGCGAGCTGCAAGAGAGATCAAGGTAGAGAGAAAAATCATGGGGGTAGAGAGATTCGGGATAAAGAGGGGTAGAGTAAGTAAGTTGGCAGAGAGAAAATCGATGGTGTATAGAGATACCATGAACGAATAGTTGGGGGAGGAGAGAAAATCTAGGAGTAGATTATGTTTCAGGGTTGAAGGTCTGAGATAGAGGAGTGGGAGAGGCAGAGGAGATCGAAGATTAGGAAAGTCATGAGAGGATCAAGAGAGTCTAAGGAGAGATTGAGGATCGGGAGAGAAACGGTCGAGAGAAGAAAGGGAGAGTCAAGGTCAGGGTATACTTACCTGGGGTGGTACTACCCTAGCTGCTGCTCCCTAAGGTGGGGATGGGGGTGAATGCCGGTGAGTGTTAACAAGGGGCAACAGTTGCACTACTTAAACCCGATTCATTTTTTGCCTTACCTCATTGAACTTTACATTATTATATAGTTATACAAATTCCAATGTATCTTACAACTTTGCCGTGAGGGCATTGGTAGCTCACTGGACATTCCACATTGTTGTTTAGCTTTACTTTTAGTGTGACTGTACAAGATTGTTGATTTTTTTTTGCTTCATATTGATTCTACTGCCATTTTTTTTTTACTTATTACTCATTTTCAATACGCATCTGGTATGAAAAGATACTAAAGTCCACTTGTCATATTTATTGTTTTAAGCTATCAGATGTGATTGAAAATTTTCACAATGGTGGTCCCAAACTTAGTCATTTTTCTTCTGGGATGATATTTAATCATAGTCCTTTTTCTTCTGGGATGATATTGAATCATTCATTCCACTGCTTGGAGTATTATCAAATAAATCAATTAATAATAAAAATTGGGGAAAAAATTATTGTAATGGCTGTATTTTAGAAGCTAGGAGTCAACTACTATGCATAGAATTATGAATAAGTCATAGTTGATTGCCTTTTTGTTCATTGGCACAATGCTATTTGGTCTAACTGATGAATAAGTCCTATTATGGATAATTATATTTCAGTTAATATTTTATCATCCCCCATTTGAGAGCTTATATTTAACCCTACAGATCATTGTGTCCTTATTTCTGGTCTCTACACCCCCTAATTACAGTTTCGTGAAGGCTAAAATAACATGCCAGTAGAAGATGGATGTGGGGAGACTTGTGGATATTTGGTTATAATTGTTTTATATATCACAAACAAACTTCATGTCCTGTAGGATGAAAGTTCCATTTAATATATTATTGTAGATACATCTCAATCTTTCCTATGTTTTCTTTTATTGCTTGACCTAAGCTAAATTACAATTGCATTAATGTTTATTAGGGGGTTAGGTGAAATATTTTAGTAAAATTTCTGAATAAGTACGGAAAAAATTTCTCCTTGAAAGTTCAATGGCAACCTTTCTATGACACATTAATACACAAGGTGGACTTTCATTTTTAAATGTTCCATACACATTAATACATACATGTTAGTGCAGGGGCCACACAACCTGGCAGCGATCTCTTGTCCATTAAATATAACTGTTAGAGAGACAAATGTTCTGAATTAAAAACCCTTCATACGCTTTGTGATGGAATCTCAGGTTGTCTTTCTCATCTTACGGTCTCTACAATACCTAGGCTTTCTTTCTCATACGAAGCTTCGGTAAATTCCAAAATTACATATGACACTGTCCACTCATTCATTTCATTGCGTAGAACACAGATTGTACATTTAATTTTATCTTGTTGCATTTTTTATCTGCTTCATTTTAAAGTCAAAAATCTTACTTGGCCCTTGAGATATTAATGTCAGAATCTGAAGAAGCATCAACAGAAGCTTCAGTCTACTATGGCCACCATTTCTGCAATCCAATAGAACCCATTAATGAAATCTTCACAGAGCTCTGGTCATATCACGCTACTCTAGCTCTGGCAAAGAGAAGAAGACTCTTCAGGTTTTGAATCTCTATGATGGAAACCCGATTGGAGAACATCAAACTGGAATTATTTCAGTTGTGCTCTTTTTTCTTAGCCTTCCTTCCATGGATTTTTCTTGACCATTCTTTTCACCTTTTCCATTCAGAATCATAATTTATCATTTTTATTCATATCTTATTCACTTACCTTACCATTATCTTCATCCTTTTTGTCTAGATTAAGCTTTACAGGTACTGGATAGTTTCAAGGCAGTTGTCGCGAGAAAAAAGTGATGGTAGAGTGGTTATGAGGTGCATCTAATAATTAAGGATTAAGGGATGAATTTTGATCTGTCAAAAGAGCCTCAGAATGCAAGAAGGATGAAAAGCTCTCTATCCTCAAAACCAAATGGAAGCCTCTTTCTTAGTATTCCCAGAATCTTATAATCATCTGTCTTATTTGTGTCACAGGTATGGCATATCTCTGCGGTTGAGAGTGACCTTTACACATAGCTGGACATGGCATCAAACTTTAAAATAATTTATGGAACCAACAACAAGACTTGGTATGCTCTTTCAGATTATATCATTTCTAAAATGCACCTTTTGATGATTTAGGTTGAGTGAAATTAAAATGACTAGCTCCAAATGGCCTGATAAGATTCCACTTGTGGCAAGAGTCTATAGAATGTTTTCTTTTTGAATTTTTATTAATTTGATAGCTAACTATTTTTATCTATTTTTATTTATTTCTTTGCCGCACTTAATATCATTTGTCCAATGGTTGACTTATAATGAAATAAATCAATCATCACTGGTTGGCTTGTGGCTACCAAATCTTTTGCAAAACAAACAATAATTGTGTTAAAGATCAATGCATGCATTTGTTTATCCAAAATCTGGTATAAAAATGTTGGTATATTCATCTATATTATGCTTGTTTCCCTTGCCACTTCCTTTAAATTTTATGTTATGTGGTCAATTATTCTCTCAGTAACATTTTGGAAAGGTGCTTTCACATACATGTTTGGATGAATGTAAACAAAAGAAAATATCATTCTTAGGCTGTATTAATGTTCATATCAGATCTAATGACCATGGATATTAAAATGCAAAAAGTTGTCACCTATCTTTATGGGTGAATGGAATTCCCAGAAGCATTTTACCAATGCCACGGTCCTTTTAAGTCATTGAAAGGTAATTGAACAGAATTAATAATGAGTTTTGATTGGGATGATAGTGGAAGATAATTATTGTATTTATGGATGAGAACACATTTACAAGGTCAAGGCTCTGTATAATCAGATTGGTTTGCAATGAAGAGGTGTTTGTACAACAACAACAACAACAAAAAAAATTCAGCCCAATCCAACTTAATGGGGTGAGCTACATGGATTAAAAAAAAAAAAAGGGATGAACGTTAGAGGAAATAGGGTAACTGCCCAAAAAGTCAGGAGATCTTAGCTAAGTGGGGTTGGCTATGTGGATCTTAGCCCTCTAATAGGAACTAACCAAAGTCATACTTGGGACAAGTCCTAGCCTGTGCAAGTCATTCTTCACCACTTTGCCTATAGTCATTTTTGGCTTGCCTTTAGCTCTTTTACCTCCTTCTAATTGTATAAGATCACTCCTCCTTACTAAGGCGTCATCAAAACTCCTTTGGACATGGCCATACCACCTCAGATGAATTTCACAAAGCTTTTCGTTGATCAGTGAAACTCCCAAATCAGCTCTAATATGCTCATTTATTACTTTATTCTTCATACTTTTGCTTTATATGCATCTTAACATCCTCATCTTAGCTTCACTTAACTTCTTTATTTGACACTTCTTAACTGCCCAACATATCACACCCCACTTCTAGTAGACCCAACTTACCATTAGGAATACCGGTGGTGTGAGTAAGACACATACCTGTCTTACGAATCTACCAGGATCTTTGATAGCAGTACCTTAGCATTTCACAATCTCACATCACAAACCAACCATAAGTAGCTGAATCAGAGTATAATAGCGGAATCATCAGAAATAAATGGGGAAATTATCTAATGATAAATATGATATCAACAACCAAGTTATTCTGTTTACAATCCTTCAAGACTTACATATATCAAGTTTAAAACATAATATTCACAGACCTGTATCAACAAAATCAAAAATACGTCGAACACCTCATGGCTATGTGTGCACAAAAGTCACAAGCACAGTCCTAGCCATGCATCCGACATCCACCAGTCACTCACTCTGTACTTAAGTTTGGAGGAAAAAGAGTCACTAGCCACAGGCATGATCGTACCTGCATCATTATCCAAAAAACGTGTATACGTAGGGTGAGCTTTCCAACTCGCTCAGTGAGGGATGGGGTTCAAGCACATCCAATAAGACATTCACAATAAAAATTTATGATGTATGATGGCGGAAATTAAACACATAGTCCCTGATGCTCATGATGCAATTCATATGTTTTATTATCCACCTAACAATACAAACTAAGTCTGGTAAAATGCTACTACAACGCATTAGGCTGTATCCTTCATCTCGGAACTGCCATTGACTACGCAAGGATACAAACCATAGCCATGAATAGAAGCCTGCCGGTCCTCGTATGTGTCCATGGGTCACCCAGCAAACCCCTGATAACCCCCTCCTAGCAGTCATGGCAACGGTAACACATCGGCCACGCCGGATAGTTCCTGCCTCCAGTAATAATCACATTGTACCGTGGGTGTGGCATTCGTAACATAGGGAGTGATACCTAACCACATATATGCTACATGCCTTCATAATGATACAGTTAGTATGAATTACACGATACCGGCAAGACCTTGGCCACAAAGTGTAATCCATCTCCAAATACAGTCACGAGTACACGATACTGATAACACATCGGCCACAAAGTGAAACCCAAGACCGTTTACCTAATCTAGCATGCATATAACAGTTGAGTATGGACTACGCAACCCGGTACCAATCTTCGGCTACGAAGCATATCTATTTTCAAATGCAGTCTCAGGGTACATGATACCAGTGAGACCTCAGCCACAAAGTGTTACCTGTGACTACAACTAACTCTAATGCACATAATTAATACATGAATGCAACATATATACGATAATCACGGCACTAGTACCACCTCAACCACATCGAATTTTGTCTCATACATATAACCAAACACACGATGATCACGGTACCGGTACCACCTCGGCCACACCGGATGCCGCCATACATTTCTATAACAATTCATATCATAATTGTAACAAATGTACCATGTCATAGCATACCATTATCATAATTAAACAGTTAAAAATGATCATGTATAATCTTACACATGTGAGTAATTTTAAATAAATAAACATTCTCAAAACCAAAAGCAACCATCCCTCACCTTCTTGTTCTCTGCTTGTATCAGGGTTTAGATAAGGCCACCGATCAATCCACTTGGTTTTGATCTCGGGACTCATGCACGTCACTATCCTAGACAAAAGGGCAATCGTATAGTAGTATGTATCAAAAAGGTCAGGAGAGGCCCACTTGGGTCAACCCCAAAAGGTACAGACAACGTCTCTCAGTGATAGTAGTGTCACCGAAAACAACCATAAAAAACAGTGCATTCCCACTAGAAATATCAGGGTTGTTTCTGGTGGCGATGACAGAGAGCTCATAAGCCTCTGTGGTTCACTGAAAATAACCCATTGGAAGCAGTCCCAGTGGATCCAGTGGCTTGCTTTCGGTGGTGGTACAAAAGTGTCCAGCCATTTTGGGGCTTTCTAGCTCGGGCCTGATCGCCAGGATTTGTTCCATGGAGTTTGTAGGGAATGGTCCTAGCATCATTCTAAGCCAATAAAATCCCAATTCCATGAAGCCGTTTGGGAGATATGTCGATCGAACGATCGAAACTCTAGTTGGTCATTTAGCACTACTTGTTGTCGGAACTCATCGGGCTTGGTTTAAGCTCAGCAACTGCACCAGGGAGGTGGAACATGCATTCTCAACATGGTTTGTACACTAAGATTCCATGCAAACTGAGCTTAATCTAGGTCAACATGAAGAGAGAGAGTTGTATGGGAGGTTGTACTTACCTCCGACAGCGATTCTGGCAACTAGGCGGCAACCAGCACCAAGGTAAACCCTTTCCCCCTTCTTCTTCTTCCTCTTTACTTCCTTCCTCTCCTTTCTTACATTTTTGACAAAGAATAAATGAGGAAATGAATTCCTTATTTCTAACTTATGAGTTAAAGTGGACCTAGGGTCCATTTGGTTGGACCCTATTCGTACCAATTGGGTTAATACAACTTTCGAAGCATGTGAACCCGACTACTTAGGTCTGTGAAATGCTCATGACATGAGGAAAGTGTGAAGGATGATTTGGGATTATCCGAGACTATCTACGATGCGAGTGGCGGGACCCACGGGCATTGAAACCTTAACAGCAGCCTGTTAGGCTCACCGAAAATTACCCATCAGATTCAGCCCCAGTGGATTCAATGGCTTATTTCCTGTGGTCAAGACTACTTGTTGTCCTACAATTGGTCTTGCATGGGTGGTTGCCCTCGGCCATGCTCATGGTCTTTCGATAACTTTGGTAAGTGCCGGGATTCATATGTGAGGAGTCGGATCACTTACTGTCTGGGGTCAGAAGGTACAAATCCCCTCCAGTTAGACTAGCATGTGATGCACGAACACTTGGGGTCATCTCTTCCCCTTTGACAATGTCCAGCCGTGAATCAAAACCCAGTTGTGATTTTGATCTCTAGTTCGAGACCTATCACAACAGTTCAAATTAGACAGACTCAGGGCACGGGTGTAACACAACATTCCACCCCATATATCATGGCTGGGAAAATAACAGTTCTATAGAATTTTTTCTTAAGCTTTAAGGGGACTCACTGGTCACAACACTCCAGAAACCTCTCTCCACTTTATCCATCCCACCTTAATTCTTTGAAAATATCATCCTCTATTTCACCTTCTTTACTTATAGTTGACCTAAGATATCTAAAGTAGTCACTTTATGGAATTTCTGTCTCCTCGATTTTCATCCTTTCATTATCTATCGTAAAGTGACTAAAATTACACCTTATGTACCCCGTCTTCGATCTACTAATCTTAAAACATCTTATTTCCAAGGTAGATCTCCATAACTCCAACTTAGTGCTGATCCATGCTTTAGTCTCATCCACTACAACGATGTCATTGGCAAAGAGCATACACCAGAGGACCTCATCCAGAATGGCTTTGGATAGCTCATCCATGATAAGAGAAAATAGATAGGGGCTTAAGGCTGACCCTTGATGTAGCCTAATTGTAATTGGGAATTCTGTGCCTTGACCTCCTATAGATCTCACGATACTCACCACACCCTCATACATGTCCATAATTATCACCAAATACATACTCGACACCTCTTTCTTTACTAGCACATCCCATATTAGATCTTTAGGAACTCTTTCGTATGCTTTTCCTAGGTCAAGAAGGGCCATGTGGAGATCTTTCTTGTAAGCTCTATAACTTTCCATGAGCCTCCTCAATAGGTAGGTACCCTCTAGTGTGGATCTACCTAGCATAAATTCAAAGGATTCAGTAAGATCTTATTTGAAATGTGCTTTTACCTAGGTTAAATGCAGATTGGTTATCACTAAGTCAACCACCATTTCAGCCTATTAGAAAGGATTTTCCTAATGAACTTATAAAGCATGTTTCAAGCTCCTTTTTTCTTAGAAATAAAGTAAAGTGTGATCAACAACCTCTTTCATCTGAATGAGACTATAGAAAAAACTAAGCAAAGGTTTGACGAGGTCACCTTTGATGTTGCTCTAGGTTAAGGAGAAGAAACCCATATTAAAGCTATCTTGACCAAGGGCTCTACTAGCCTTATGACAGTGGATGGTAGAAAGAATCTCTTCCTTAGAGGGGGAGAGTCTGAAGGGATCCATGAAAGGATTGGGGGATGGAATTGTTGAGAAGGCACTTAGGGGGAGGGGAGAAGGTCTGAATATCTTCATAAATTAGTCCACAACTTCTCTCTTGATATCTTCTGCCCTTAAAAAGGGGGAGTTGTTTCTAGCAACGAGAATGGAAATGGAGTTGGCAATGGTTCTTACTCATATGGGTTATGATATAACTAGTGCTGGAATCGCCTAGCTTGAGCCATTTGACTCTACATATTTTAGATCTCATGCGAAAGAGGCTCCAACTCTAGAAGGGCAAGCTTCTTTCTTATGCTGATCGCTTAAAATTGATAAGATTTGTCCTTCAATCCTTTTATATCTATTGGTCTAGTATTTTTAAGTTACCTCGGACCACCACTAAGGAATCCCTTATGTGTGCCTTTCTCTAGAAAGGATTTGAAGCTTCTAGATTTCTTCAGCTAGGCTTTTGTTTGTCTTCCAAAAGATGAGGGAGTCTTGGTCTAAGAAAAATTATAGAGGTCTAGCTATCTGAAAGCTTATGGCTTAGAAGAAAAGTTTTATCCTCTGTAACCATTATTAATTATGTTATTCTTCGTACTATCTACTCGTGACATACTAGAGGAACTGAAAATTAGAAATCCATTTTCTATTAGTGAAAAATTATTCTATTGGATAAAAGAGCCAAAAAAAAAAAAGAGGTGGTTGACGAACTCCCCACCCAAAAAAAAAAAAAAATTCCCCTTGTATAAGAGAAAAAGGGAAACTTTCAAAATCCCTAAAATTCTTACAAGTTCAAGTATTATAACTAATTGTAGCCTCTACAGAAGCTCGAGGTTTTTCCTTATATTATTTACTTTTGGTGAATATTTTCCTATATGATATTAGCTAGGTTACAATTATCAAACTTGGGGAGGAGGGAACAAGCAAAATACAAGTCCTTGCCTCTACAAAGGGGGAGACAAGGCCCAGCCAAAATGAAGGGGACAAGCCCCAACCAAAAATAACAAGCTAAAAATAGAAGGAAAAAGAATGACCACAACATAGAAACTAGGCCCAACCTGAAAGAAATTGTACAACCCAGGGGAGGAGGAACCTCAAAGCAAAAGTCTCACCAAATCATGTCTCAATAGAGAACATGGTTACAAATTTCCATACCTTAGAGGGAAAATTTCTCATTATTGGGCAACGAATAGACTTCATAAGGCCTCTACTTGGGGTTGGGAAGGGAGCTACTGTCACACCAACAATAGACATGAATGGGAACCACGAGGGGCTGAAGGGGGAAAATGGGAGGATGGAGGGGATCAGTTGAATAGGGATGGGATGAGGGATGAGGGATGAGGGAAAAAAGGGGAGAGGAATGGGTAAGTCCCCATTTGGACCCAAGAGGCTGGATCTGAAGAGGTTAGTGAGGAGGTTAGTGAGGTTGGGGATAGGCCAAGTGTACAAACGGAGAGGGTTCGATGTGGAGATGGAGCTGGGCTATGTGAGAGTTGGGTGGGGGCAAAGGGTTGGGGATACACAACTCATGGGAATAGCGTCTTTATTGATGGTGAGCGGTGGTGCTTCGACTGAACCAGTTTCAAACTTGAGCCATATAATACTGTAGGGTTCTCACTTAGAAGAATCATTCATTTAGGTCAAAGTAAGAGATATTTCTTTGAGCACACAACAAGGCTCTGATATTTTTATACCTCCATTGGGTGGGAGTCTTGGGGAAGGTGGTTTGGTCCTCGAAATATTAGCAGAAAATTCCCACTAGTTAAGAAGATATGGGTCCTTGAGTTTTGCCTGGAAATTCTCCTCCAGTGGCTGTCCCAGGATATGAATAGAACAACACCAGTAGTAGCTCTTGGTTATTAGTAAAAGGCATCTTGATATTCTTTGAGCAGATCAATTAACCTATAGAAAATTAAAGAAATAAAAGAGAAGAACAAAAACTTATGGAAGGATAAGAAGGGGTAGAAGAAGAATGATGTGGATTAGGCCTCTCACCCCTCAGTCAACCCTTCCAACCATAGAAGAAATTGTTCAATTTTCATTTGTCAAAATCTTTTTCAAAAAGGCAACAATTACTTCTCTTAATGGAAACAAATAATATAAGAAACTATTACAAAAAGGAAACTAGTAGGGAAAACAGAAACTGATCCTATTTGAAAACTAGTTTCTCACTAAGAGAATAAAATCCTATTTTTAATGACTTTCTAATTTTCTTCCTCCAATTGTATCCTTGCTGATCAAGCTTCACAATAAGACAAAATAACAGCCCAATGCTAAGATTGGTAGCAGGGATTTTATATCTTTTAGAATATTTCCTCTTGCTTGCTGATTGTCACCTAAATAATACAAAACAACACTCAAACTGAAATTGGTAGAAGGCTGGACTGCTGGGATCAATTGGCTGGTAATTGCTAGCCCTCCTTAATTTTGCTAATCAGGCCATCTACATCAATGATCCAAGGGTTGGATGAATGGCTGTAATAGGTGGAATAAAATAAAAAGTTTGAAATAGATTTAACAATATCCAAGAACTAAAATTCTATTGAGAAGATCTATACCAAGGATGTCATGGGACCTGGTCAATGGAGATAGACGTCCAAATATCTTAGCTAATTGAAGGCTAATATAGACTAGACTAGAAAATAAAAAGAGTTTCTTACAAAAAAAAAAGCTTACTATTACTATTGATGGGATCAATAGATGAAGCCTTAATTCAGATTGAAGGAAGGCCCTGGAATATATGTCAACACTTCCAAAGATCACAAGGATCTGATGTTCCAATCAAGTGTATCAATATCATACATATTCAGAAGGAAAATACAGCCAATAGCTTGTAAGCACAGGGTGTAGGATGTAATAGTAATGGCTCCAGGAACATTTTGTATCACCAACAGTTCCTTCTCCAACAGCACAACAAACTATGGTCATAGCTACAAGTGGACAGCCTCGATAGGCCTAAAGTTGCTGAGAACATGAAATAGAAACAAGAGAAGAAGACAGGGATATAACCAATGCCTCTCACCTACGGCTTTGGTCAGTATCTCACGAACCCCAGGCATCTCTTACCTCAATACTGATTCTCACAATAAGCAGCAAGACAACAAAGGTACAATAGCCAATTCCATTAAACTTCAGTTAAAATCGTTTATGGCTCTTACATTGGAAGAGCAATATAGTGCACAATGCTTCCACCACTCCCTTCAAATGAAACTAATAAAAATTGAAACTACTAAAAGAAAGGTCCACACATTTGGTAATGGGTCCTTGTACAACAAGTAGCTAATAAATAGAAACTAAGGAACTACTATATAACAAAATAGAAACAAAAGTGACTATGTAGTGATACTATAATATGGACATAAACTATACAAGTAGTTGTATTACCTATTTCACTACTTTTTCTGAAAATCTGCTGGTTGCAGGGTAGACGTGAGTCGTATTGAGTCTTCTACCTCGTGCAAAAGTACATTGACTTGAATCTCTTGGAACCATTCTGCAAACTATTTCCGTTTTTACTTTTGACCATGGAAAAGGTTATAGTTGGTTGAAGCTTATTGGGAATTTGATGTAATTGAGGTATCTTCCATTGCCTGTTGTCTGTTGCTAAAAAGTTTATCGATATGCTATAGTTCTTTATAAATTCTAGCTGTTATTGTCATAATTAATATGGTCAGAAAGCTATTTAAACTATTATTATTATTAGCGGTGTTACTATATAGGAGACTAATATAGGATTAACAATATTTACACATCAGGCATGTGAAGATCTTAATATTATTTATTCTAGTAGATTGTCACGCGTACCAATAAATGATGATCCTTATTAAACCTCACTAGAAGCAAACTAGTGCAGCTTCTATGGGCTCATGGGTTCGCATGGAATATTGGATATACAAAGGTGATTTAGTAAACAGATTGTTGGGTTCCAATTTTCAAGTGGGTTTCACCAAAAAAAAAAAAAGAAAAAAATTTCCAGTGGGTTTAGTAATAATGTTTTCTAGGTGAACTTTGTTTCCATAAGTTGTGTTTGTCAATGCTAAACATAAAAGAAAAATAGTAAATTTTATACCATAAATTGATCAACAAGCCCATTCTTCTTGTTGCAGAAGTTAATTTTGGAATTGGACGTTGATAATTAAGAAATTAGCACTAAATGTGCACATGATATCTGTATTTTTATAAACGTTAGTTGTTAAGGCGTCGCTTAGGCGTTTGAGCAGTTGTTCGACTTATCATTGTCATAAGGTGAGTGCCTTATTGTCCTGGTCGTGCCTTGGTGGCTAGGCGGTCACATAGGTGTATTTTATTTATTATTTTTTTTTTGTCTTTTCTAATCATATCATTTGTGTGTGCAAGTAGTATACTTAAGTTGAGATACACATATTTGTTTCCTTGAAAGAAGATCTCTCCCTCCTCCCTCCCCTAAGCGTCCCATGTCCCTTCTCCTTTGGGTGTTTCCATCCTCGGATCCTCCTACCGTCCCCCTCCGTCCTCCTCTGGCCTCTCCTCTCCTGCTGCTGTACCCTCCACTTCTACCGCTCCTATTTCTCCTTCCTCCTTCTCCAGTCCTCCTCTATTGTCCCCTACTTATACCCCCCAGAATCTTGGAAATCTGTAGCCACTCCTAGCACTCACCCTTCCTATGTTGGCCTACCTTTGTTGTTCATCAAACCCACCCTCCTTAATGATTCCCTCTTGAGCTACTGCCATGATGGAATGCTTGATTCTGAAATTAAAAAATGGAGCAAATGTCTCATTGGCCATTTCTTGGGCAGTAGACCCCCTTTCCCAATTGTTAAGGCCTCTCTATCTCGGCAATGATGAACTTCTGGTATGCTGCAAATGGAAGCTACAATACCCTATGAACCAGTCCAACATACTCTTGACCCCCTCGGGGAAGAAACCAGTGCCAGAAAGTTTGTCGAAACTGGTGTTGTATGAAAGGCGAGTGCCCTTTTGTCCTAGCCAATGCTTGGTTCAATCCTATCTCTAACCTCCCATGATGATGGGCGGCAACATTGTTGCGGGCTACCTTCCTCCTTGATTAATGATTAATGATTACTTGATTTCTATGGTTAAGATTGACTGTATTCCTATCTGTGTACTCTGGTTGGTGGTTGTCCCATTTTTAATATGTTTGTCCCATTTTTATGATTAATGATTACTTGATTTCTATGGTTGAGATAGAATATTGATTGTATGAGGAGTAAGTGGTGGCAGCCCCTTACAGGTGTTATCTTTGTAAGAATGATGTGAAATCTGTTAACTATATTTTGTTAGCATAAATTTCTTTGTGGGAATTACAAGGAAAATGGATGGAGTGATTGACAAATTAGAGAGTGTGCCCAGAAAACATACATTCCCTTATAAGTTGGAGATTTGATTTCCTACAATTGCATTTCTACATTGAGAAAGGTGATGCTTACTTTCCTACCATATATTTTTGAAATGTTATATGTTTTCTCTTGGATGTATATAATTATTCATATAAATATTTGAAAGATTTTCGGTAGTAAAGTTTCATGATTTATGCTTTTCTGTTAACACTTGTAGCAGACATAGAGTTGATCCTTAGCATTAAAATTGTGAAAGAAGTTATATCTTCGAAGACTCTTACTAGTGCATCTGGAGCAACCTATAATTATGACATTTTGATAATTGTAGTTGGCTCTATAGTATGTACCAATTATCTGATAAATCGTGGTTGTATTTCCTCTTTTTATTTTTCAAGTTGTTTGTTATATGAAAACAAATAGTTCTTACTACCAAACGGACTTGATTTTTCTGTTTATTTTGTTTCCCTCTCCCTCCATGCAATTTGTTTCATGCCTTCTCTTTTGTAGGTCTTTCGGTTGTCTGACTTTAGTGTTCAAGGAGCTGATGCAAAGAACATCTTCTATGTGAAAAATTGATGATGCCAACAAGCTTATAGAAGCAATTAAGGCAAAGAAGGAAGGTAAGGCTGATCTTGTTGGAGGGGGATACATTGGTCTAGAGCTTAATGTTGAAATGAAGATTAACAATTTTGATGTTACTATGGTGTATCCTGAATGGTGTAGTAAGACTGCCATTTTAACTTCTCTTATGGAATTCTAGTATTCTAAGATTTAGATTGAGACTAATGTGGAAAGTCAAAAATTATTTGAAACAGAAAGTGAAAAACTTCTGCATGCCTTTGTTGGGATCCATAAAATGGCTCTTAGAATTGGTAATTATTTCTTGTAATATGTTCTTGCAGTGCCTTAGCTCTTCACTGCCGCTATAACTGCTTTCTATGAGGGTTATTATGCCAAAAAAGGTGTCAAAATTATTCAGGGAACAGTTGCAGTTGGGTTTTATACAAATGCAAATGGGGAGGTAAGTTCCTAGTCAGATGTGACAATAAATGTTAATCTGCATTAGTCGGAAAGTGTCTCTTATGGTCAAATTGCCTCTTTGTTCAGGTGAAGGCTGTGAAACTGAAGTATGGGAGGGTACTGAATGCTGACATTGTTGTTGTTGTTGGGGGAAGACCCCTTACCACATTGTTCAACGGACAGGTTGAGGAAGAGAAAGGTGGAATTATGATTTGTGTGGTTCCCATATCCTTTTAAAACAGAACTGCCTTTTAGTTCTAATTATGTTGTATAGAATTTCTTCAGTGCCATCCACTACCCTATCTGAACTGCCATAACCATAATTAACATGTTTAACCACCCAATTTACAAGGATTGTAGTTGGTGAATGCCGTGATGGAATTCTTTTCTATTCCCATCAAGAGGTATGTTAGAACTGCTTAAGTCTTTAAATAAAGGCACTGTCTAAATGATATCTTTGTAGGTATATTCCGAAGTTGACACCTTTTAATTTCTAGAAAGGAACTGTCTAAGTGACATCTCTATTGTTCAGTAAGACCTCTCTTCTTGTTAGCATAAGATTTTGTAGAGCATGTACTTGGAGATATGCAGTGTTTCTTATTTTCTCTGAAATAGAGGTTGTTTTTAGGTTGTGGCTGGCTGATGGTCCAAAGAATTTGTTGTTTATTATGATTTTTAATTTGCTCTTTCTCCACATATTTATTTTCATGATCTAAACTATCAACTTTCTTAGCTTAGTTATGCACTACTAATTTGAACTTGATAATCACACTTAAATTGAAGTGTTTTTCTGTTCCATGTAGTCTTCGTAGGTTTGCTTTAATCTCTCTTAGCTTTGTTGTATCCCTCTTTTGCTTGCATGCTATTATATTAGCTGGTTTGTTGTGAGACTTTCCACCTCTCCTCCCCATTTTACATTCTTTCCTTTTGCGTAATTGTATTATTTGGTCAGAAAAAAAAAACGAGTTTAAAGGAGTGTCAATTTACTTAAAATCTTTCTCCAACCTTTTGTAAGTATGTGCTTGTGTTCATTCATCCATTAGATGATTAACCATCTTTATGCTCATCTTTTTTGCTCAATTATTAGTTTGAGTAGTTATTCTGTTCGACTAGTTGATTCTCTTTTTTTTTCCCTTCTTTTTGGGTCAGTCCTTTCCTCGCATAAGATGTCTCTTGCTGACCAGGTTTCGTTGGTCTTCCTTTCCTCACTGATGACATCTTCTTTTGCAGATCATTGGGGTCGACTCTTCCTTTCCTTGCGAAAGTTGTCTCTTGCTGATAAGGTTGGGTCAACCCTTCTTTCCTTGCGATTGAGGTTCTTTCTTACCCACCATTAGGGTCGGCCCTTCTCTCCTAGTGAAAGAGGTCTCTTTCCGACTAGGTTAGGTCAGTCTTTATTTCATTATAGATGAGGTCTCTTGCCGACCATGTTGGGTCGGTCTTTTATTCCTTATGGATGAGGTCTTCTCTTGCCGACCAATTAGGGTAGGCCCTTCCTTTCCTCGTGGAAGAGGTATTTTCTGACTATATTGGGTCAACAATTCTTTCCTTATGGATGAGGTCTTCTCTTGCTGATCACGTTAGATCGGTCCTTTCCTCACAGATGAGATCTTCTTTTATCAACCATTGGGGTCATCCCTTCCTTTCCTCACGAAAGAAGTCACTTGTGGACCTAGTCTGGTCGGCCCTTCTTTCCTTAGTAATGAGGTTCTTTCTGACCGACCATTGGGTCGGCCCTTCTCTCCTTATGGAAGAGGTCTCATGCTGACTAGGTTGGGTTGGTCTCTCTTTTCTCACAGATGAGGTCTGTTACTGACTAGGTTGGGTCGATGTTTCATTCCTCACGAATGAGATCTTCTCTTGCCGACCATTGGGGTCAGCCCTTCCTTTATCGCAAAATGGGTCTTTTACTAACTTGGTTGGGTCGACCCTTCTTTCCTCATGGATGAGGCCTTCCCTTGCCGACCAGGTTGGGTCGATCTTTTATTCATCATGGATGAGGTCTTCTTTTACCGATCATTTGGGGTTGGCCCTTCCTTTCCTCATGGAAGAGGTCTTTTTTGCCGACCACGTCAGGCTGGCCCTTCTTTCCTCATAGAAGAGCTCTTCTTTTGCTGACCATTGGGGTTGGCTTTTACTTTTCTCGTGAAAGAGGTCTCTTGGCGATTAGGCCGATTGGTCCTTCTTTCCTGGCAGAAGAGGTCTTTTTCCAAATAGGTTTTATCGAACTTTCTTTCCTTCATGGATGAGGCTTCTTCTAGACCAGGTTGGGTCGGTCTTTCTTTCCTCCTGGATGATGTGATACCCTACTTTCTAAATCTTGCCTAATTTCCTAGTTGGTCCGGTTTGGTTTTGCAGGACCTGAACCTGAGCGAGCCATGGCAAGTACCTTATGGAACATGATGGCAAGGGTGACCCTAAACTCAGGTTGGCCAGATGAGTTGGAGTTATTGTCTAATGAAGTCCGTGTGCCCTACCCATTCACTTGCTCGTATCACCGGACCATGTATGCACAATAAAGGTATGTGGCCATATTCTATGTAACGCACGTTAATCAATTACCGAGAATGAAATACGTGTCGGTGGCCGAGCCCCATCGAAAACCCCAATGTTTTGGCTAAAGTTTTGGCCAATTGGTGGTTGACCATAGGTGGGTTGGACCCACGAGTGTGACCTATCACCTTGGTCATTAGATATTTTGACCCAAGTATAAATATCATTTATTACCTTTCTTTCTCCTCATTTATTGTTTTACACGGTCGGTGAGAAAAGTAAAAAAAAGAGAGAAAGAGAAGAAAGAGAAGGGAAGGAGGAAGAAAAAGGGGAAGAAGATGATCATTGTGTGACGCCGGGGTTGAAACTTTCGATTTTGACACTGGATTATTGATCCTCATCTCGAGATCTATAATTTGAGGTGAGTAAAGTCTGTATTCCTTAAACCCCCAAGAAACCCTAAGTGAAATCCTCCGATTTGGGTAGGAATCTCTTAGCTCTTGTTAATCCCACTTGAGATAATGAATCTAAGGTTTAATGAAAGACCTATATGTTGTTTATGAAAGTTTTAGAGGAAGAAATTTCAAGATTTGAGAAGCATTTGTTGATCTCTTGAGCTGGAGAGGAGACTTGAGGTTTTTGAAGTATCCTTAAGCAAAGAGGTAAAACCCAAGCTTAGAACTTTAAATTGATCCTAGATCTATGTTGGAATCATGATATGGAACTTTAGATTTATGAAAGATGCGATCAAATCGACCTGTGGTAGTTTCCCAAAGCTGGGATAAAGAATGAGAGTAAACAGTAAAATTTCGATTATGAGTGGTGGGTGCCTAGAAATGGTCGGACCCACCATTCTGGAGCCTGCCTATCTTAGATGGGATGCTGGCTCGACCGATAAGCAAAATCGATGGGCACTTGGCCCACTGCTCTAGGCAAGCGGGGACCTGTGGGCAACTGGCCCACTGGTCCTTATAAGGCCCCTGGGTTAAGCAGCGGCCAAGGACTGATTGGTACCTTGCCTGTCGATTGACCTACCAGTTTGATTCTTCAGGTTCCGATTGGGCCCAAATTTCTCAGGCAACCTCCTATGGTGATTCTAAATGTGTTGGGATTATCGAATTCCATTGGTTGTGAACCTAAAGTGGAGATATACTAAACTCGACCTCTTCTATGATAGGTTTAACTAGAAACTCGCATCATCACATGTCAGATCTTCCTCGTACTAGGGGGTGATCATTGTACACAATTAGGTAAGTGGGAATAGGACACTGACTTTATTTTTGGAGAGTTTTGCATGATTCTACTATTATTGTAGACTAGCCATATCATCTTTTTATTATTGTGTGTAGCCTAGTCATTCTTGAATGCCATTTGCATGCATTGATGTGTGTATTATGAACTCATTTATAAATTGATATGCTGATATCTTTAATTGTTAAATGCTTATTCTTGATTGAGTGGTGAGATGGATGACCTTAAACCATTGAATATAATGCATTGATAGACTAGATGCCTAGTCTGCTTGGACACGAATGCATTGGTGGCTTGAGGAATGAGACCTGATGGCACTATATAGTCATACTATCTCATATAGGAGCATACGATTAGGAATGACATATCCTTGTGCTACGACCCTTCCCAGTAGGGTTTTAGGTGTTGGATATATCACTGGGGGAAGCCCAAAGGTTGTGTACCAACGGTGGTGGTTAGAAGTACGTCCAACCAATCAATAGGACGGTCAGCAACTTTAGTGATATAATAAGTGGGCCAATCATACTGCTTTTTAATTAATGCAAGTTAGTGGTAAGCACACCTACAGGCACGGTGGAACAGTTGAAAGAAGTGTGTGGGCCATGTTCAGTTGATTAATGGAAAGAAGCTAGATGCCCAGCTTCTCAAATTTAATATACAGATTTTTGACATCGTTATGGGCATGGATTGGTTGTCAGCTCATCAAGCAAAGGTAATGTGTGCAGAGAAACAAGTTAAGATGAAGGATGACGAAGGAGTAGAGCTTGTATATCCAGTTGAAAGGTCAAAGCGACCTAGAAAGACTATCATCTTTGCATTGCAGGTGGTGAAATTATTAGAAGAGGGATGCCAGGGCTACCTTACATTAGTACTAGATGTAGTTTCAAGAATTAGTCAAGGAATTCCCTGATGTCTTTCCAGATGATCTAACCCAGCTACCACCAGATAGAGTGTAATACCCTACTTCTTAAACGCGGTCTGATTACAGGGTTGACTCGGTTTAACCATGTAGGACCTGAACCGGAGAGGGTTAACGTGAGTTCCTTATGGACCATGATGGCAAGGGTGACCTTAAACACCGGCTGGCCCGACAAGTCCGAGCCAGTGCCAGAAGGGACGGGAGTACCCAAGCCGTGTACATGCACCTATCATAAGGCCATGTACGGATAAAGTTGGTATGTAGCCGTATATTAAGGTGCATACGTATATTACATCTTATGCCAAGAGTGAGATTCGTGCTGAGGGCCGAATTCTGTCAAAATCCCATTTGTTGGCCAAGTTTTTGCCCTCAGGTGGGCGGTCACAGGTGGGCACAACCACCCACCTGAGTGACCCACCCATGTGATTACTTAGTTATTTTAAGAAGTATATATAGCATTTATGTTTCCTTTTTCTTTTCTCATTTATGACACTTGGACGTTGGTGAGAAGAGTAAAGAGGAGAGAGAAAAGAAGGAAAAGAAGAGGAGAAGAGTGATCTCCAACACTAGATCTACGTTTAGAGGTGAGTAAAGGCTGGGTTCCTTAAGCTTTCACCATACCCAAGTAAAACCCTTGATTTGGGTAGGGTTTCTTGAGGCCTTGTAAATCCCCATTGAGATGATGAATCTAAGGTTTAATAGATGGTTTATGTGTTGATTTTGAAGGATTTGAAGAAGGGTTTCCACGGTTGCAAGAACATTGGTGATTGGAAGTGATTTTGGGGTTTTGAAGGAGTTCTTGAGCAAAGAAGGTAAGATGGCTTTCCATTCCTTAAATCTAACCTAGATCTAGGTTAGAACCATCTTATGAGACCTTGAATGTGTGAAGAATGAGTTTGGAAAATCCCCATTTGAATCCCCAAAGGTTGGGGGAAGTTTGGGAAGAAATAGCATTTTCCCGCCGAGACCGATGGGCCAAACCAGTGGGCCAAATGGCCCGCCTGAGGGCACCCGCCTGAGAGGGCAGGACCCTCGGGCCCAACCGACGTGCCCAACCGGTGGGTCAATCGGTGGGCCACGCTGCCCACCGATCTTAGCAGGACCCTCGGTCCCAATCGGCCGGCCAGTCTACCCACCGGTCAAGACCGGTGGGTCTGACTGGTGGGTCAGATAGGTGGGCTGTCCGACCCACCTGAGAGGCTCCCAACGTGATTTTTTCATCCGATTGGACCCAAAACGGACGTGCGACCTTTGTTTAGGATTCTAAACACAATTTTATCATTTGATCTTGTTAATTTTGATCCCAAAGTGGCGAAATGCTAACCCCGCTCACTCATGATAGGTTCACCAAATCTTACGCTTCTCCCACCGGATCTCACCCGTACCGAGCGTGAGTCCTTGTACACTACAGGTAAGTGGGGGGAGGACGTTTAGCCTTGTTTCAAGGCATTGTTTGGTATTCATTTAAATTGTATCTAGACTAGCCATGTCATCATGTAAATGCTATGTAGATTAGTCATCCTCACATTGTTATGCCATGGGTGTTGTGTTTATTTTCTAAATGCCAAGTGATGATATGCTTATGTGATGAATGTTGACATCATTGTGCATGATGCATTAATAGACTAGATGTCGTAGCCGGCTTGGAAACGAGTGCATTGGTGGCCCGTGGTATAGGACGCGATGGCACTATGCAATCGTACTATTGTCATATAGAAGAAGCATGTAGCTTAGGATTATCATCTTCCCATACTACGATCTTTCCCAACAAGAGGTAAGGTGTTGGGTTACCATTTGGGGGGAAGCAGTGGTCGCGGTTGTCGGGTCACTATGGCAGTTAGACATTAAGCCCGGCTGGTCATTAGGACAGTCGGCAACCCCAGTGGTATATTCAAGAGGGCCAATCGTACTACTTTTAAATTGTTGGAGT
The DNA here is from genome assembly GCF_013358625.1 of Macadamia integrifolia. Taxonomy (NCBI): domain Eukaryota; kingdom Viridiplantae; phylum Streptophyta; class Magnoliopsida; order Proteales; family Proteaceae; genus Macadamia; species Macadamia integrifolia. The sequence goes on from NW_024868108.1 coordinate 194,795, forward strand.
CAGCACCTTTAAATTTCTGTCATTTACTTTATGTTGAGAGCCGGTGGTCGGTATGTTTTACTTTTTTGAGTACTCACGGTGGGCCTTCTCTGACAGCCCTATGGGCGTATCGCGGGATGAAGTTCGCGGCTCATACCCGGAGTATACGCACACTGTGGTTGTAGTAGCACTAAACCAAAGACTTAGTAATGTTGCTTAGGTGGATGTGATTTAAAATGTATTGCATAGCATATAGTGCATATGGTTGTGATTTGTTGTGTGGACTGTTGTGTGGTCCTTCTTTCCACTTACTGAGCTAGTGAGCTCATCCTACGTGTGCAGCTCTTTTAGATGATTTTGCAGGTCATCCATCTGAAGAGTACGAGTCGAGTCCCACAGTTGAGTTCCCTGAAGAGGATTGGTGGGTCCCTGAGGAGTTAGAGCACGACACGGATTGCTCGTGCGAGCGCTGTGCTGCGGGACCACAGTTCTGATACCAAGCTGAGCTCTACCCTTTGATACCGAGCTGAGCTCTACCTTTGATACCGAGCTGAGCTATACAATCTTATTTTTTTGATGATTCCTTTTGAGTACTTGATATGTAAATTGTATTCTTTTTGTGTAAATATCATGCCTTCGGGCCCACATGTACTTAACTATTGTATTACAATTTGGGTATCAAGTATTATGGGAATATTCACAGGTAAACCAAGTCTTCCACTGAATTGATGAGCACTTTATTAGTTGTGTGTATGCTGTGGTGGAATACTGTATCAGATGATCCTGGCAGGTTTGGGTTAACCGGTGTTAACCCGATCACTGGCTCTGTTCTGTGTGAACGGGGTGTGACAACGGTGGTATCAGAGCGTGATGCTCTACTCCACTCATAGCATACCGTTTAGACCCTGTAGAATCTATAATAGGGAATGGGAGTGGGTTAATGTAAAAACTTTAAAGAGTTAAAATCCAAAGAAAGAAAGGAATAAAAAAAAATGGTTGCATTAGATATTGCATTCATGGCATGCATGAGAGAAAATAAAAGGTTAATTAATTGGTGTCGTAATCCATCGAGTACAAGTTTGACGAAATTTTGGTAGCATAACGGTGCAAAATGAGATTTCCAAAAAATTTTCACACAAACACCTGATAAACAACAGATATATATAATATCAATGATCCAAAATTGACAAAAGACACCACAATTAAACTACACCAGTATTCAAACATATAATTTCACCACAGACCACTGTCAAAACACATCATCCCACAAATAAGTCCAGTTACAGAGAAAGTACAAGAATGAGAAAAGAAAGAAAAAAAAAAAAAATATATATATATATACAATAAGTGTTTTGCA
>NW_024868109.1:0-2165 GCF_013358625.1 Macadamia integrifolia
TTAGGATTTCTTCTTTCATTTTTTTTTTTTATGGTATGTGGGGAGGGAAGTAGGAAATAGCCTAGAGGTTCAAACCTCATACTCCCTGGTGAGCATATGTTTAGGGTTTATGGTTTATGGTTTAGGGTTTAGGGTTTATGGTTTATGGTTAAGGGTTTGGGGTTTAGGGTTTTGGGTTGAGTGCTTAGGGTTTAGGGTTAGTATGTATGGTTTTAGGGTTTGTGGTTTAGGGTTTATGGTTTATGGTTTAGGGATTTGGCTTTGGGTTTTCGGTTTAGGGTTAATGTTGTTGGGTTTTTGGTCTAGGGTTTAGTGCTTAGTGATTAGGGTTTATGGATTAGGTTTTAGGGTTTAGGGTTTAGTTTTTATGCTTTAGGGTTTAGGGTTTAAGGTTAAGGGTTTAGGTTTAGTGTTTAGGGTTTAGTGTTTAAGGTTAAGGGTTTAGGGTTTGGGGTTTAGTGCGTACGGTTTACGGTGTAGGGTTTAGGGTTGAGGGTTTAGGGTTTTTTGTTTTGGGTCGAGGGCTCTGGATTTGGGGTGTAGTGTATGGGGTTTTTTCTTTAGGTTTACCATTTAGGGTTTAGAGTTTAGGCTTTTAGGATTAGGGTTTTGTATTTATGGTTTAGGGTATAGGATTTAGGGTTTTGGGTTTCATTTTTTTTCTTGGCAGGTTGGGAGGGAAGTAGGTAATAGCCTGGAGGTTCGAACTTCCTAGTGAGCATAAGTTTAGGGCTTATGGTTTATGGTGTAGGGTTTAGGGTTTATGGTTTAGGGTTTAAGGTTTGGGGTTTTTCTTGGCAGGTGGGGAGGGAAGTAGGTAATAGCCTGGAAGTTCGAACCTCAGACCCCTGGTGAGCATAAGTTTAGGGCTTATGGTTTACAGTGTAGGGTTTAGCGTTTATGGTTTAGGGTTTAAGGTTTAAGGTTTCTCTTGGTAGGTGGGGAGGGAAGTAGGTAATAGCCTGGAGGTTCGAACCTCAGACCCCCTGGTGAGCATAAGTTTAGGGCTTATGGTTTATGGTGTAGGGTTTAGGGTTTATGGTGTAGGGTTTAGGGTTTATGGTGTAGGGTTTAGGGTTTGCGGTTTAGGACCTGAAGTTTAGGGTTTTGGGTTTTGGGTTTAGTGTTTAGTGCTTAGGGTTTAGGGTTTGGTGTTTAGGGTTTAGTGTTTAGTGCTTAGGGTTTAGGGTTTGGGGTTTAGGATTTAGGGTTTAGGATTTAGGGTTTAGGGTCTAGGGTTGAGTGCTTAGTGTTTAGGGTTTAGAGTTTGGTTTTAGGGTTTGGAGTTTAGGTTTTATGGGTTTTTGTTTAAGGATTTGGGTTTTGGGTTTTGGGTTTAGGGTCAATGGTGTCGGGTTTTTGATTTATGGTCTAGTGTTTAGGGATTATGGTTTACTATTATGGTCTTAGGGTTTAGGGTTTAGTTTTTATGCTTTAGGATTTAGAGTTTAGGATTAAGGGTTTAGTGTTTTGGGTTTAGGGTTTAGGGTTTGGGGTTTGGGGTTTGGGGTTTGGGGTTTGGGGTTTAGTGTGCAAGGTTTGGGGTTGAGGGTTTAGGGTTTAGTGTTTAGTGTGTAGGGGTTAGGGTTTAGGGTTTTAGGTTTAGTGTGTAAGGATTAGGGTTTACGGTTTAGGGTTTTGGGTTTATGGTTTTTTGTTTTGGGTTAAGGGCTTTGGATTTGGGTTGTAGTGTTTGGGGTTCAGTCTTTAGGGTTTAGAGTTTAGGCTTTTAGGGTTAGGGTTTAGGCTTTTAGGGTTAGGGTTTAGTATTTAGGGTTTAGGGTATAGAGTTTAGGGTTTAGGATTTCTTCTTTCATTTTTTTTTTTTATGGTATGTGGGGAGGGAAGTAGGAAATAGCCTAGAGGTTCAAACCTCATACTCCCTGGTGAGCATATGTTTAGGGTTTATGGTTTATGGTTTAGGGTTTAGGGTTTATGGTTTATGGTTAAGGGTTTGGGGTTTAGGGTTTTGGGTTGAGTGCTTAGGGTTTAGGGTTTAGGTTTATGGTTTATGGTTTATGGTTTAGGGATTTAGGCTTTGGGTTTTGGGTTTATTGTTAATGGTCTAGGGTTTAGGTTTTAAGGTTTTGGGTTTAGGGTTTTGGGTTTTGGGGTTTGGGTTTTGGTTTTAGGGTTTAAGGTTTAATGCCTAGGTTTTAGGATTT
>NW_024868109.1:2873-11315 GCF_013358625.1 Macadamia integrifolia
AAAAAAAAAAAAAGAAAGATGAAACCCTAAACCCCAAACTGTAAACCTGAAACTATAAACACTAAAGGCTAAACCTAAACCCTAATTCCTAAACCCAAAACCAAAACCCTGAACCCTAAACCCCAAACCCTAAACCCTAAAACCTAAACCCTAAACCCTAAACCCTAAATACTAAACCCTAAACCTAAAAGCCTGAACTCTAAACCCAAAACCCTAAACCCTAATCCCAAACCAAAAACTGTAAACCCAAACCCCTAAATGTAAACCCTAAACACTACACCCTAAATCCAAAACCCTAAACCCAAAACCATAAACAATAAACCCTAAACCCTAAATCCAAAAACCTAAACCCTAAACCCTAATCCCTAAACCGTAAACCTAAAACCCTAAATCCGAAACCCTAAACCCTACACACAAAACACTAAACCATAAACCCTAAACCCTACACATTAAACCCTACGCAGTAAACCTAAACTTTACAAATTAAACCCTAAACCCCAAACCCCAAACCCCAAACCCCAAACCTCAAAACCCTAAACCCTAAACTCTAAACCCTAAACCAACAAAATCAAACCTTAAACCCTAACCCAAATCCCTAAACCCTAAACCAAAAACCCTAAACCCTAAAACCCAAAACCCTAATACTTATAGCATGAAGCCTTTACCCTGAACTCCAAACCCCAAATAGTAAACACAAAACACGAAACCCTAAACCCTCAACCCTCAACCCTCAACCCCAAACCGTAATCCCTACACCATTAACCCTAAACCCAAAATCCAAAGCCTAACTCCCTAAACCATTAACCATAAACCCTAAACTCCAAATCCTAAAGCACTACACATTAATCCCTAAACCCTAAGCAATAAATCCTAAACACAAAACCCAAAACCCAAAACCCAAAGCCTAACTCCCTAAACCATTAACAATAAACCCTAAACTCCAAATCCTAAAGCACTACACATTAATCCCTAAACCCTAAGCAATAAATCCTAAACACAAAACCCAAAACCCTAAACCCATGACCCTAAAAACTAAACCATAAATCCTAAAGCCCAAACCTTAAACCCTAAACCCTAGATCCTAAAACCCAAACCCTAAACCTTAAACCCTAAACCCTAAACCATAAACCCTAAACCCTAAAACTTACACCATAAACCATAAACTCCAAACCCAAAAACCCTAAACCCTAAACCTAAACCCGAAACCAAAAGCCCAAGACCATTAACCCAAAACTATAAAACCTAAACCCTAAAACCAAAACCCTAAACCCTAAACCCTAATACCGAATCCGTAATCCCTAAACCAAAAACCATAAATCCTAAACCCTACGGACTAAACTATAAACCCTATACTCCAAACACTAAACCCGAAACCCTAAACCCAACAGCCAAAACCCCGAATCATAAGCTGTAAACCCTAAATGCTGAGCCCCAAAGTCTAAACACAAAACCCCAAATCCTAAACCTGAAACAATAGACACTAAACCCTAAATCCTAAACCCTAATCCCTTAACCATAAACCCTAAACCCTAAACTTAAAACCCTAAAATCCAAACCCTAAAACCTCAAACCCTAAACCCTAGACCCAAAACCCAAAACACCAAGTCCTAAACCATAAACCCTAAATCCTAAACCACAAACCCTAAACCCAAGACCCAAAAACCTAAGCCAAAAACCATAAACCCTAAACTGTAAACCCTATACCCAAAACCTTAAACCCAAAACACTAAACCTAAAACCATTATCCCTACAACCTAAACCCTAAACCCTAAACCAAAATCCTTAAACTCCAAACCCTAAAACCTCAAACCGTAGACCCAAAACCCAAAACCCCAAGTCCTAAACCATAAACCATAAATCCTAAACCCAAAACCTAAACCCAAGACCCAAAATCCTAAACTCTAAACCATAAACCCAAAAACCTAAACCCTAAACCCTAATCCCTAAACCGTAAACCTAAAACCCTAAATCCTAAACCCTAAACACTACACACAAAACACTAAACCATAAACCCTAAACCCTACACATTAAACCCTAAACACTAAACCTAAACCTTACAAATTAAACCCTAAACCCCAAACCCCAAAACCCTAAACCCTAAACTCTAAACCCTAAACCGACAAAAACAAACCTTAAACCCTAACCCAAATCCCTAAACCCAAAACCAAAAACCCTAAACCCTAAACCCAAAACCTTAACACTTGTAGCATGAAGCCTCTACCCTAAACTCTAAACCCTAAAGCCATAATCCTAAATCCCAAACCCCAAACAGTAAACACAAAACACTAAACCATAGACCCAAAACCCTCAACCCTCAACCCCATACCGTAATCCCGACACCATTAACCCCAAACCAAAAATCCAAAGCCTAACTCCCTAAACCATCAACCATAAACCCTAAACTCCAAATCCTAAAACCATACACACTAATCCCTAAACCCTAAGCAATAAATCCTAAACACAAAACCCAAAACCCTAAACCCAAGACCCTAAAAACTAAACCATAAATCTTAAAGCGCAAACCTTAAACCCTAAGCCCTAGATCCTAAAACCCAAACCCTAAACCCTAAACCCTAAACCCTAAACCCCTAAACCCTAAAACATACACCATAAACTGTAAACCCCAAAACCTAAAACCCTAAACCCTAAACCTAAACCCAAAACCAAAAGCCCAAGACTATTAACTCAAAACTATAAACCGTAAACTCTAAAACCTAAACTCTAAACCCTAAACCCTAAACCCTAAACCCTAATACCGAATCCATAATCCCTAAACCAAAAACCATAAATCCTAAACCCTACAGACTAAACTATAAACCCTATACTCCAAACACTTAACCCCAAACCCAACAGCCAAAACCCCAAATCCTAAACCGTAAGCCCTAAAGGCTGAGCCACAAAGTCTAAACACAAAACCGAAAATCCTAAACCTGAAACAATAGACACTAAACCCTAAAACCTAAACCCTAATCCCTTAACCCTAAACCCTAAACCCAAAACCCAAAACCTAAAACCCTAAACTCCAAACCCTTAAACCTCAAACCCTAAACCCTATACCCAAAACCCAAAACACCAAGTCCTAAACCATAAACCCTAAATCCTAAGCCACAAACCCTAAACCCAAGACCCAAAATCCAAAGCCTAAAACCATAAACCCTAAACGTTAAACCCTAAACCCAAAACCTTAAACCCTAAACACTAAACTCTAAACCTAAAACCATAAACCCTACAACCTAAACCCTAAACCGTAAATGCTAAACCAAAACCTTAAACTCCAAACCCTAAAACCTCAAACCGTAGACCCAAAACCCCAAGTCCTAAACCATAAACCATAAATCCTAAACCCCAAACCCTAGACCCAAGACCCAAAATTCTAAACATTAAACCATAAACCCTAAACCCTAAACCCTAAACCATAAACCCAAAAACTTAAACCCTAAACACTAAACCCTAAACCTAAAACCATAAACCCTACAACCTAAACCCTAAACCCTAAACCCCAAACACTAAGACCTAATCCCCAAACTCAAAACTGAAAACCATAAACCGAAAACCATAAAACGTAAACCCAAATCCCTTAACCCCAAGTCTAAGACCCTAAACCTTAATTTGTTAACCTAAACCCAACACACTTAACCGAAAACCTCAAAGTCTAAAGCCTCTAACCTAAAATCGAAACACTAAACCCTAAACCATAAACAGTAAACCTTAAACCGTAAACCCTCAACACCAAAGCCCTAAACCGTAAACCCTAAACACTAAACCCTAAATCCTGAAACCTAAACCATTAGCCCTAAACCCTAAACCCTGAGCCCAAATCCCTAAAAATTAAACCTTAAACAACAAAACCTCAACCCGCACCCTAAACCCTAAATCCTGAAACCTAAACCGCCCTAAACCCTAAACCCTGAGCCCAAATCCCTAAAAATTAAACCTTAAACAATAAAACCTCAACCCGCATCCTAAACCCTAAATCCTAAAGCCAAAATCCTAAGCTCAAAACCATAAACACTACACCCTAAATCCAAAACCCTAAACCCAAACCCTAAAACCTAAACCCTAAACCCTAGATCCTAATACCTAATCCATAATCCCTAAACCTAAAACCCTAAACCCTAAACCCTATAGACTAAGCTATAAACCCTATGCACTAAACGCTAAACCCTAAACCCTATAGCCAAAACCCCAAATACTAAACCAAAACCCTAAATCCTGATCCCCAAACTCTAAACACTAAACCCCAAATCCTAAACCCTAAACACCAAACCCAAAATCGTAGACACTAAATGCTAAAACCTACCTTAATCCCTTAACCCTAAACCCTAAACCCTAAACCGTAAACCCTAAACCAAAAACCCAAAACCCCAAACCCTAAAACCTCAAACCCTAAACCCAAAACCCCGAGTCCTAAACCATAAACCCTAAACCCTAAATCCTAAGCCCTAAACCCTAAATCATAAACCCTAAACCCCAAACCCTAAAACCCTAAACACTAAACCCTAAACCAAAAAACATAAATCCTACAACCCAAACGCTAAACCCTAAACCCCAAACCCTAAACCCTAACCCCTAAACTCAAAACCCCAAACCCTAAAACCTCAAACCCTAAACCCAAAACCCCGAGTCCTAAACCATAAACCCTAAACCCTAAACCCCAAACCTTAAACCCTAGACCCTAAATCCTAAACCGTAAACCCTAAATCATAAACCATAAACCCCAAACCCTAAAACCCTAAACACTAAACCCTAAACCAAAAAACATAAATCCTACAACCCAAACGCTAAACCCTAAACCCCAAACCCTAAACCCTAACCCCTAAACTCAAAACCCGAAACCATAAACAAAAAATAATAAAACGTATACCCTAATCCTTTAACCCTAAGCCTAGAACCCTTAACCTAAACCCTAAACAGTAAAACCAAAACCTTAAAGCCTAAAGCCTCTACCCTAAAATCAAAACACTAAACCCTTAACCCTAAACCCTAAACCTAGGGTTTAGGGTTTAGGGTTAAGTTTTTGGCTTTACGGTTTATGGTTGTGTTTAAGGTTTCAGGTATTGAGTTTAGGGAATAGGGTTTATGGTTTGGGGTATAGGGTTTGGTTTAGGTTGTAGGGTTTATTGTTTTATGTTTAGGGTTTAATGTGTATGGTTTTAGGGTTTAGAGTTTTTGGTTTAGGGTTTAGGATTTAGTGTCGAGGGTTTAGGGTTTTGGGTTCCGAATTTAAGGTTTATGGTTTAGGACATGGGGTTTAGGGTCTAGATTTTAGGGTTTAGGAGTTTTGGGTTTGGGATTTAGGGTATATGGTTTCGGGTTTAGGGTTTTGGGGTAAGGCATTAGGGTTAAGGTTTTAGGGTTTAGTGTTTATGGTTTCGGGTTTGGAGTTTCGAGTATATGGTTTAGCGTTTAGGATTTTTGGGTTCAGAGTTTAGGGTATATGGTTTCAAGTTAGGGTTTTGGGTTAAGGGATTTGGATTTACGTTTTTGGGTTTAGTGTTTACGGTTTTGGGTTTGGTGTTTAGGGTATATGGTTTAGGGTTTAGGATTTTTGGGTTTGGGGTTTAGGGTATATGGTTTCGGGTTTAGAGTTTTGGGTTAAGGGATTAGGGTTTAGGTTTTAGGGTTTAGTGTTTACGATTTAGGGTTTTGGGTTTGGAGTATGGGGATCGGGATTTAGGAATTATGGTTTAGGATTTGGGGATTTGGCTTTAGGGTGTAAGGTTTAGGGTTTAGTGCATAGGGTTTATTGTTTAGTCTTTATGGTTTAGGGTTTTAGGTTTAGAGATTAAGGATTAGGGATTAGGGTTTAGGGTTTAAGGTTTAGGTTTGAGGGTTTAGGGTTTAGGGTTCATGGTTTAGGGTTTAGATTTAGGGTTTAGGGTTTAGGGTATTAGGGTTTGAGGTTTAGGGTTTATTGTTTATGGTTTAGGGTTTAGGGTTTCTGGTTGAGGGTTTAGGGTTATGGGTTTAGGACCTAATGTTTATGGTTTAGGGCTTGGGGTTAGGATTTAGGGTTTAGCATTTGGGTTTAGGGTTTAGGGTTTTGGGTTTATGATTTAGGGTTGAGTGCTTAGGGTTTAGGGTTTAGTGTGTATGGTATTAGGGTTTGGGGTTTAGGGTTTATGGGCAATGATTATGGAATTAGGCTTTGGGATTTGGGTTTATGGTTAATGGTGGCGGGTTTTTCGTTTAAGGTTTTGTGTTTAGTGATTAGAGTTTACAGTTTAAATTTTAGGGTTTAGGGTTTAGTTTTTTTGCTTTAGGGTTTAGAGTTTAGGGTTAAGGGTTTAGGGTTTAGGGTTTAGGGCTTGCAATATAGTATATAGGGTTTAACGTGTAGGTTTAGGGTTTACGGTTTAGTGTTTAGTGTGTACGGTTTACAGTTTAGGTTTAGGGTTTAGGGTTTAGTGTTTAGTGTGTACGGTTTAGGGTTTGGGGTTTAGGGTTTAGGGTTTAGGGTTTAGGGTTTAGGTTTTAGGGTTTTAAGTTCATTAGGTAGGGATTAGGGTTTATGGTTTAGGGTATATCGTTTTTGTTTTGGGTTTAGGGCTTTGGATTGGGGCCGTAGTGTTTGGGGTTCAGTCTTTAGGGTTTACGGTTTAGGGTTTATAGTTTAGGCTTTTAAGGTTAGGGTTAAGTATTTATGGTTTAAGGTTTAGGCTTTAGGGTTTAGGGTTTTAGGTTTTGGGTTTAGGTTTTAGGGTTTAGTGTTTATGGTTTCTGGTTCAGAGTTTAGTGTTTGGGGTATCTGGTTTCATGGTAGGTGGGGAGGGAAGTAGGTAATAGCGTGGAGGTTTGAACCTCAGACTCGCTGGTGAGCATATTTTTAGGGTTTATGGTTTATGGTTTAAGGTTTAGGGTTTCTGGTTTAGGGTTGTGGGTTTGAGGTTTAGGAACTGGAGTTTAGGGTTTAGGGTTTAATGTTTAGTGCTTAGGGTTTAGGGTTTAGTTTGTACGGTTTTAGGGATTGGGGTTTAGGTTTATGGTTTATTGTTTAGGGATTTGGGCTTTGGGTTTTGGGTTTAGGATTAATGGTGTTGGGTTTATGGTTTTAGGTTTAGGGTTGTGGGTTTGGTGTTTAGGGTTTACGGTTTGGGGGTTTGGGGTTTGGGGTTTGGGGTTTGGGGTTTGGGGTTTGCGGTTTAGGGTTAAGGTTTTAGGGTTTAGAGATAAGGGTAGAGGCCTCCAGCTTTAAGGTTTAGGGTTTTCGGTTTATAATTAGGGTTTAAGGTTTAGGGTTTAAGGAATCCTAAAGTCAAAAACCTAAACCTGAAACCCTATGCACTACACCCTAAATCCAAAACCGTAAACCAAAACCCTAAGCCGTAAACCCTAAACCCTAAACCCTAAACCCTATACCCACCCTACAACCAAAACCCCAAATCCTAAACCATACACGCTAAATCCTGATCCCCGAATTCTAAAGACTAAACCCCAAATCCCAAACCCTAAACACCAAACCCCAAACCCTGAACACCAAACCCAAAAACCTCAAACCCTAAACCCTAGCCCCAAAACCCAGACCCCAAGTCCTAAACTATAAACCCTAAATCGTAAACCACAAAACCTAAACCCTAGAACCTAAATCCTAAACCATAAACCATAAAAGCTAAAACCTAAACTATAAACCCTAAACCCCAAACCCTAAAACTGTAAACACTAAACCCCAAACCTAAAATCAAAAACCCTACAACCAAAACTCTAAACCCTAAACCCCAAACCCTAAACCTTAATCCTAAAACTCAAAACCCGAAACCATAAATAGAAAACCATAAATGTAAACCCTAATCCCTTAATCCTAAGCCTAAAACCCTAAACCCTAAACCCTTATCCCTTAACCTAAACCCTAAACACTAAACCCAAAACTTTAAAGCCTAAAGCCTCTACCATAAAATCGCAATACTAAACCCTAAACCCTAAGCCCTAAACCCTAAACACTAAACCCTAAACCGTAAACCCTCAACACTAAACCCTAAACCTTAAACACAAAACACTACACCCTAAACCCTAAACACTATACCCTAAATCCTGAAACCTAAACCATTAGCCCTAAACCCAAAACCCTAAGCCCAAATCCCCGAAAATTAAACCTTAAACATTAAAACCTCAACCCGAGCCCTAAAGCCAAAAACCTACACTTGAAACCATAGACACTACACCCTAAATTCAAAACCCTAAACCCCATCCCTAAACCCAAAACCCGAAACCCTAAACCCTAATACCAAATCCTTAATCCTTAAACCTAAAACCCTAAACCATAAACCTTATGCACTAAACCCTAAACCTGATAGCCAAAACCCCAAATCCTAAACCAAAACCCTACATCCTGATCCCCAAACTCTAAACACTAGACACTAAACCCGAAACCATAGACACTAAACCCTAAAACCTAAACCCTAATCCCATAACCCTAAGCCCTAAACTCTAACCCAAAAACCCTAA
>NW_024868109.1:11335-43835 GCF_013358625.1 Macadamia integrifolia
GTTTGGGGTTTGGGGTTTGCGGTTTAGGGTTAAAGTTTTAGGGTTTAGAGATAAGGGTAGAGGCCTCCAGCTTTAAGGATTAGGGTTTTCAGTTTATAATTAGGGTTTAAGGATTAGGGTTTATGGAATCCTAAAGTCAAAAACCTAAACCTGAAACCCTATGCACTACACCCTAAATCCAAAACCGTAAACCAAAACCCTAAGCCGTAAACACTAAACCATAAACCCTAAATCGTACACCACAAAACCTAAACCCTAGAACCTAAATCCTAAACCCTAAACCATAAAAGCTAAAACCTAAACTATAAACCCTAAACCCCAAACCCTAAAACCGTAAACAGTAAACCCCAAACCTAAAATCAAAAACCCTACAACCGAAACTCTAAACCCTAAACCCCAAACCCAAAACCTTAATCCTAAAACTCAAAACCCGAAACCATAAACAGAAAACCATAAAATGTAAACCCTAATCCTTTAATCCTAAGCCTAAAACCCTAAACCCTAAACCCTTATCCCTTAACCTAAACCCTAAACACTAAACCCAAAACTTTAAAGCCTAAAGCCTCTACCATAAAATCGCAATACTAAACCCTAAACACTAAACCCTAAACCGTAAACCCTCAACACTAAACCCTAAACCTTAAACACGAAACACTAAACCCTAAACCCTAAACACTATACCCTAAATCCTGAAACCTAAACCATTAGCCCTAAACCCAAAACCCTAAGCCCAAATCCCCGAAAATTAAACCTTAAACATTAAAACCTCAACCCGAGCCCTAAAGCCAAAAACCTACGCTTGAAACCATAGACACTACACCCTAAATTCAAAACCCTAAACCCCATCCCTAAACCCAAAACCCTAAACCCTAATACAAAATCCTTAATCCTTAAACCTAAAACCCTAAACCATAAACCTTATGCACTAAACCCTAAACCTGATAGCCAAAACCCCAAATCCTAAACCAAAACCCTACATCCTGATCCCCAAACTCTAAACACTAGACCCCAAATCCCAAACCCTAAGCACCAAACCCGAAACCATAGACACTAAACCCTAAAACCTAAACCCTAATCCCATAACCCTAAGCCCTAAACTCTAACCCAAAAACCCTAAAACCTCAAACCCTAAACCCTAGACCCAAATCCCAAAACCCAAAACCCAAAACCCAAAACCCCAAGTCCGAAACCATAAACCCTAAATCTTAAACCCCAAACCCTAAACCCGAGACCCTAAATCCTATACCCTAAACTATAAACCCTAAACCCTAAACCCCAAACCCTAAAACCCTAAACACAAAACCCTAAACCTAAAAACATAAACCCCACAACCTAAACTCTAAACCCAAAACCCCAAACCCCAAACCCCAAACCCTAAACCTTAATCCCGAAACTCAAAACATAAACCAAAATCAGAAAACCATAAAACATAAACCCTAATCCCTTAAACCTAAGCCTAGAACCCCAAACCCTAAACCCTTAACCTAAACCCTAAACACTAAACCTTAAACCTTAAAGCCTAAATCCTTTACCCTAAAATCAAAACACTAAATGCTAAACCCTAAACCTTAAACCGTAAACCGTAAACCCTCAACACTAAACCCTAAACCGTTTCGGGTTTAGGGTTTAGGGTTTAGGATTTAGGGTTTAGGGTTTAGGATTTAGGTTTTAGGGTTTTAGGTTTAGGATTAAGGGTTTTGGGTTTACGGTTTATGGTTTTGTGTTTACGGTTTCGGGTTTTGAGTTTAGGGATTAGGGTTTAGGGTTTGGGGTTTAACGTTCAGGGTTTAGGTTGTAGGGTTTATTGTTTTAGGTTTAGGGCTTAATGTGTAGGATTTTAGGGTTTGGGTTATAGGTTTTAGAGTTTTTGGTTTGGGGTTTAGGGTTTAGGATATAGGGTCTAGGGTTTAATGTTATGGATTTAATATTTAGGGTTTACGGTTTAGGACATGGGGTTTAGGGTCTAGGGTTTAGGGTTTAGGATTTTGGGGTTTGGGGTTTACGGTTTATTGTTTTGGGTTTAGGGTTTTTGGTTAAGGGATTAGGATTTGGTTTTAGGGTTTAGTGTTTACGGTGTGGGGTTTGGGGTTTGGGGTTTGGGGTTTAGGGTTTAGGATTTAGGATTTAGGATTTAGGGTTTTGTGTTAAGAGTTTTGGGATCAGGATTGAGGGTCTATCGTTTAGGATTTGGGGTTTTGTCTTGAGGTTTAGGGTTCAGGTTTTATTGTTTTAGGTTTAGAGATTAAGGATTAGGGATTAGGGTTTAGTGTTTAAGGTTTAGGTTTTAGGGTTTAGGGTTTAGGGTTTATGGTTAATGGTGTAGGGTTTAGGGCTTTGGGTTTAGGGTTTAGGTATTTGGGTTTAGGGTTCAAGGTTTAGGGTCTAAGGTTTAGGGTTAATGCTGTAAGGTTTATGGTTTTGGGTTTAGCTTTAGGGTTTTGGGTTTTAGGGTTTGAGGTTTAGGGTTTATGGTTTATGTTTTAGGGTTTAGGGTTTTGGGTTTAGGGTTTGGGGTTTAGGATCTACGGTTTATGGTTTAGGGTTTGGGACTTAGGATTTAGGGTTTAGGGTTTAGGGTCTAGGGTTTAGGGTTTAAGGTTTTGGGTTTAGGGTTTTGGGTTTTGGGTTTTGGATTTAGGGTTTAGGGTTTAGTGCCTAGGGTTTAGGATTTAGTGTGTACGGTTTTAGGGTTTATGGCTAATGGTTTTGGAATTTGGGCTTTGGGTATTGAGTTTAGGGTTAATGCTGTCGGGTTTTTGGTTTAGGGTTTCATGTTTAGGGATTAGGGTTTAAGGATTAAGATTTAGGGTTTAGGGTTTATTTTTTATGCTTTAGGGTTTAGGGTTTAGGGGTTAGGGTTTATGGTTTTTTGTTTGGGGTTTAGAGCTTTGGATTTGTGGTGTAGAGTTTAGGGTTCAGTCTTTAGGATTTATGGTTCAGGGTTGAGAGTTTAGGACTTTAGGGTTAGGGTTTAGTATTTAGGGTTTAAGGTACCGAGTTTAGGGTTTAGGGCGTAGGGTTTAGGGTTTAGGGTTTTAGGCTTAGTGTTTCGTGATTTGGTTTTAGGTTTTAGGTTTTAAGGTTTAATATTTATGGTTTCCGGTTTAGAGTTTATGGTTTGGTGTTTCTTCTTTCATTTTTTTTCTTGGTAGGTGGGGAGGGAAATAGGTAATTGCCTGGATGTTTGAACCTCAAACCCCCTGGTAAGCATATGTTTAGGGTTTATGGTTTGTGGTTTAGGGTTTTGGGTTTATGGTTTTGGGTTTAGGGTTTAGGGTTTGGGATTTAGGATCTGGAGTTTAGGGTTTGGGGTTTAGTGTTTAGTGCTTAGGGTTTAGGGTTTAGCTTTTTATGGTTTTCAGGATTAGGGTTTAGGGTTTATGGTTTAGGGATTGGGTTTTGGGTTTAGGGTTAATGGTGTAGGGTTCACGGTTTTGGGTTTACGGTTAGGGGTTTAGTGTTTAGGGTTTAAGGTTTGGGGGGTTGGGGCTTAGGGTTAAGGTCTTACGGTTTAGAGTTTAGGGTAGAGGCTTCAGGCTTTAAGCTTTTGGGTTTAGTGTTTAGGGTTTTGGGATTAGGGTTTGGATTTTAGGTTTAGGGTTTAGGGACTATGGTTTAGTGCTTGACGTTTAGGGTTTACGATTTGCATTTTGTGGTTTAGGTTTAACTATTTAGGGTAGAGGCTTCATGCTTTAAGGTTTAGGGTTTAGTGTTTAGGGTTTTGTGTTTAGGGTTTGGGTTTTAGGTTTAGGGTTTAGGGACTATGGTTTAGTGTTTAATGTTTAGGGTTTACGATTTGACTTTGTGGTTTTGGTTTAACGATTTAGGGTTTATAGTTTAGGGTAGAGGCTTCAGGCTTTAAGGTTTAGGGTTTAGTGTTTAGGGTTTTGGGTTTAATGTATAGGGTTTAGGGTTACGGTTTTAGGTTTTGGGTTTTATGTTTAGCGTTTAGGGTTTAGGGTTTAGTGTATAAGGTTTAATGCGTAGGGTTTAGGGTTTATGGCTTAGTTGTTAAGTTTAGGGTTTAGGGTTTTAGGCCTAGCGTGTAGGGATTAGGGTATAGGGCTTTTGATTTGGTTGTATTGCTTAGGGTTTGGGGTTTAGGTTTTCGGCTTTCGGGTTTGGGGTTTATGGTTAGGTTTTTCTATTTTTTTTCTTTTTTTTTTCTTTTGTTTTTTTATATTACATTTTTAGGTTTAATTTTTGTGGATTTGGGCATAAGTTTTGGGATTTTGTTTAATGGTTTAGGTTTCAGGATTTAGGGGTTAGGGTTTATCGTTTAGGGTTTAGGATTTAGGGTTTAGATTTTATTTATTCTTTTGATAAGTAGTGGGGAAGTGGGTAACATCCAAGAGGTTCAAACTTCAGACCTCCTGGTGAGCATTGCTTATTTGTACACCACAACTCACCAACTGCACCAGGCAGTTGTTTAGGGGTTTAGGATTTTGGGTTTAGTGTGTAGGGTTTTGGGTTTAGGGTTTAGGGTTTAGGGTTTAGTGTGTAGGGTTTAGTGTTTAGGGTTTAGGTTTTAGTGTGTAAGGTTTAGGGTTCTGGGTTTAGGTTTAGGTTTAGGTTTTAGGTTTTAGGGTTTAGGGTTTAGGGTTTAGGGTTTAGGGTTAATGGTTTAGGGTCCAGTTTTTAGGGTTAATGGTTTAGGGTGAAGTTTTTAGGGTTTCGGGTTTAGGTTTTTGGGTTAGGGTAAGGGGTTTTAGGTTTAGGGTTTATGAGTTTTTGTTTTATGGTTCAGAATTTAGGGTTTAGATTTGGGGGTTTTTGGTTTACAGTTTAGGGGACATAGGGATTTAGGGTTTAAGATTGGGGGTTTGGGGTTTAGGATTTTGGGTTTAGGGTTTACGGTATAAGGTTTAGGATTTCGGGTTTAGCGCTTAGATTTTAGGGTATAGGACCTTAGGGTTTAGGTTTTACAGTCAGGGGATTAGGGTTTAGGGATTAGGGTTTAGGGTTTTAGGGTTTAGGGATTAGAGTTTAGGGTTTTAGGGTTTAGAGTTTGGGGTGTAGGGTTTAATGTTTAGGGTATAGCAAATAGGCTGTAGGGTTTTGGGTTTAGTGTTTAGGCGATAGGCTTTACAGTTTTGGGTTTTGGGTTAAGGATTTTTTATTTAGCTATTAGTGTTTATGGTTTTTGATTTAGGGTCTAGGGTTCGGGTTTTAGGGACGGAAAGAATCCATCGTGATAGATGTAAATTCAATTACAATAGCCACATTAATATATTGTCCTGACTGTGACATATGTTGGGACAGAACCTTATTTGTATTGAATGGTTAATTATGGGATATAAAGCAATTCGTCATAATTGATGTAAAATGTTATCATAATAGCAACAGGAAAAATTCCCATAATGTACAATAGAACTATATTTGTCCCGAATGGTTTATTTAGGGACAAAATGTAATCCATTGTAATAGATGTAAACTCAATCCTAATAGCACAGAAAATTCCATCTCAAATATTGTGATGGTTAAATATATGTCCCAACTACAAGATATATTGCAATGGAAGTATATCCGTCCCAAATAGTTTATTTAGGGGACATAACTTTCGTCCGTCGCTACATGTCGCAAATGCCAAGTTTTCTTTTGATGTTAGGGTTTAAGGTTTAGGGTTCTAGATTTAAAGTTTAGGGTTTAGGGTCTATGATTTAGTGTTAAAGGTTTACGACAGAGAGTTTTGGGTTGAGGGTTAATGGTTTTGGTGTTCAGGCTTTAGGGTTTAGGGATTAGGGTTTAGTGTTTAGGGTTCAGGGCTATGGGTTTAGGATTTTGGGTTTAGGGTTTAGGGTTTAGTGTTTAGGGTTTAAGGTAAAGGGTTTGAGGTTTAGGATTTAGGATTTAGGGTGTTGGCTTTACGCTTTAAGGCTTGCAGTTTAGTTTGTAGGGTTTAGTGTTTAGGGTTTAGGGTTTTAGGATTAGGGTGTAGTGATTAGGCTTAGGGTTTAGGGCTTAGGGTTTGGGTTTTAGGGTTTAGGGTTTGTGGTTAATGGTTTAGGGGTCTATTTTTAGGGTTTAGGGTTTTGGGAAATTGGGTCTAGGGTTTAGGGTTTTATGGTTAAGTGTTTATGGTATAAGGTTTAGGATTTAGGGTTTTAGCTTTATGGTTTAGGGTTTAGGGTTTAGGTTTCAGGGCATAGGGTTTAGGATTTAAGATTTAGGGTATAGGGCTTCTTGGTTTAGGATTTTGGGTTAGGGGTTCAGGGTTTAGGGTTTTGGGTTTAGCATTTAGGGTTTTAGGTTTTAGGGTTTTGGGTATACGTTTTAGTGTTTAGTTTTCAGGGTTTAGCATTTAAGGTTTTGGGATTAGGGTTTTTGGGTTTAGGGTTTGATGTTTAGGTTGTTGGGTTCAGGGTTTAGGTTTTAGGGATTATGGTTTTGGGTTTAGGGATTAGGATTTAGGGTTTAGGGTTCAATGTTTAAGGTTTAGGGATTAGGATTTAGTATTTAGGGTTTGGGGTTTCATGTTTGGGGTGAGGCTTTAGGGTTTTGGGTTAAGGCTTTACGGTTCTCAGTTTACGGTTTGGGGTTTACGGTTTTGGGATTTGGGTTTTGGGTTTAGGGTTTATGGTTTAGGGTTTAGGGTTTGGGGTTTAGCGTTAAGGGCTTGGGGATTAGAGTTTAGGGTTAAGGGTTTTGGGTATAGGATTTTTGGTTTAGGGTTTAGGGTTTATGGTTCAGGGTTTAGTCTTCAGGATTTAGGGTGCTGGCTTTACACTTTAAGGTCTGCGGTTTAGTTTGTAGGGTTTAGGGTTTTATGTTTAGGGTTTAGGGATTAGGGTTTTTGATTTAGGGTGTAATGTTTAGGGTTTCGGATTTAGGTATTGGATTTAGGGTTTAGGGTTTAGGTTTAGGTTCAGGATTTAGGGTTTAAGGCTTAATGTCTAGGGATTTGGGCATAGGGTTTGGGGTTTATTGTTAATGGTTTAGGGTTTAAGGTTTAGGGTTTGGGGTTTCAGGCTTAGGTTTTAGGTTTTATGGTTTGGGGTTTAAGGTTTATGGTTTAGGGTTTAGGGATTCGGTTTAGGGTTTTGCGTGTAGGGTTTATGGTTTCAGGTTTTTGTGTTTAGGGTTTTAGAGTTTGGGGTTTATGGTTTGTGGTTTAGGGTTTCGGGTTTTGGGTTTATGGTTTAGCCTTTACGATTTATGGTCTAGGGTTTAGGGTTTGGGGTTTAGGATTTAGGATTTATGGTTTAGGATTGGAGGTTTTGGGTTTAGGGTTTAGGGTTTAGGGTTTAGGGTTTAGGGTTAGGGGTTTGGGATTTTTGGTCTAGTGTTTAAGTTATAAGGTTTAGGTTTTATGGTTTTAGCTTTATGGTTTAGAGTTTAGGCTTTAGGGTTTAGGTTTAGGGCTTAGGGTTTTTGATTTAGGTTTTAGGATATACAGCTTGAGGGTTTTGGAGTTAGGGTTAGGGGTTGAGGGTTTCGGGATTTGGGTTTAGCCTTTAGGGTTTAGGGTTTAGGGTTTAGGCTTTAAGGTTTAGGTTTTAGGATTTTGGGCTTAGGGTTTGAGGGTTTTGGATTTGTGGTGTAGGTTTAAGGGTTTAAGTTTCAGGGTTTAAGGTTAAGGGTTTGGGGATTAGGATTTTATTGTTTACTGTTTAGGGTTTTTAGTGCAGGGTTTAGGGTTTAGGTATTATGGATTTAGGGTTAGGGTTTAAGGTTCAGGATTTAGGGTTTAGGGTTTAATGTTTTGGGTCTTTGGAATAGGGTTTAGTATCTAGGATTTGCGGTTTTGGGTTTGGGGTTTAGGCTTTAGGGTTTTTGGTTAAGGGCTTAGGGTTTTTAGTTTAGTATTTAGAGTTTAGGGTTTTGGACTTCGGGTTTAGGGTTTAGTGTTTAGGGTTTACAGTTTATGGTTTCGGGTTCATTGTTTTGGATTTATGGCTTCGCGTTCAGGATTTAAGGTCTAGGGTTTTGGGTTTGGGGTTTAGGATTTAGGGTTTATGATCTAGGATTTGAGGTTTGATATTTAGGGTTTATTGTTCAAGCTTATGGGTTTGGGATTTTGGGTCTAGTGTTTAGGGTATAAGGTTTAGGGTATAGGGTTTTAGCTTTACGGTTTAGAGTTTAGTTTAGGGTTAGGGGTTTAGGGCATAGGGTTTTGGATTTAGGATTTAGGGTATATGGCTTGAGGGTTTCGGACATAGGGTTAGGGGTTTAGGCTTTTGGGATTTTGGTTTAGTGTTTAGGGTTTTAGGGTTTAGGTTTTAAGGTTTAGGGTATAGGGTTTAAGTATTAGGGTTTAAGGGTTTTGGGTTTAGGGTTTAGGTTTTAGGGTTTATGCTTTAGGGTATACGGCTTGAGGGTTTTGGACATAGGGTTAGGGGTTTAGGCTTTCGAGATTTGGGTTTAGTGTTTAGGGGTGTTTAGGGTTTTAGGGTTTAGGTTTTAAGGTTTAGGGTATAGGGTTTAAGTATTAGGGTTTAAGGGTTTTGGTTTTAAGGTTTAGGTTTTAGGGTTTATGCTTTAGGGTTTAGGGTTTAGGATTTTAGGGTTTAGGGTTTAGGGTTTAGGGTTTAGGATTTAGGGTGTAGGGTTTAGGCTTTAGGCTTTAGGGATTAGGGTTTAGGGTTTAAGGTTCCAGATTTAGGGTTGAGGGTTTAATAATTAGGGTTTCGGGAATTGGGTTTAGTAATTAGGGTTTGTGGTTTCGGGTTTGGGGTTTAGGCTTTAGGGTTTTGGGTTATCGGTTTAGTGTTTTGAGTTTACTATTTGGGGTTTAGGGTTTGGGGTTTAGTATTTAGGGTTTTGGGTTAAGGATTTATGGTTTAGGGTTTCGGATTTAAGGTCTAAAGTTCAGGGTTTGGGGTTTAGGATTTAGGGTTTATGGTTTAGAATTTGGGGTTTTGGGTTTAGGTTTAGGGTTTAAGCTTAGGGGTTTGAGATTTTGGGTCGAGTGTTTACGGTAAAAGGTTTAGGGTTTAGGGTTTTATCTTTACAGTTTAGGGTTTAGGGTTTCGGGTTTAGGGCTTATGGTTTAGGATTTAGGGTTTAAGGTATAGAGCATTTGGGTTTAGGATTTAGGGTTAGGGTTTAGGTTTTAGGGATTTAGGTTATGCGTTTAGGGTTTTAGATTTTAGGTTTTCTGGTTTAAGGTTTAAGGTTTAGGGTTTAGGATTTAGGGTTTAAGGATTCGAGTTTTAGGCTTTTGGGTTTATGGCGTAGGTTTAAGGGTTTAACTTTTAGGGTTTAAGGTTAAGGGTTTAGGGATTAGGATTTTAGTGTTTAGTGTTTAGGGTTTATGGTGTAGGGTTTAGGGTTTCGGTTTCAGGGATTTTGGTTTAGGGTTTAAAGTTCAGGATTTGGCGTTTAGGGTTTAATGTTTTGGGTGTTTGGAATAGGGTTTACTATCTTGGATTTGCGGTTTCTAGTTTGGGGCTTAGGCTTTAGGGTTTTGGTTAAGGGTTTAGAGTTTTTGGTTTTGTATATAGGGCTAAGGGTTTAGGACTTCGGGTTTAGGGGTTATTGTTCAGGGTTTAGGGTTTACGATTTATGGTCTGGGGTTTAGGGTTTAGGATTTATGGTTTTTGGTTCAGGATTTAAGGTCCAGGGTTTAGGGTTTGAGGTTTAGGATTTAGGGTTTATGGTTCCGGATTTGAGGTTTTGGGTTTGTGGTTTAGGGTTCAAACTTAGGAGGCTGGGATTTTGGGTCTAGTGTTTAGGGTATAAGGTTTAGGATTTAGGGTTTTAGCTTTATGTTTATTATAGGGTTTAGGGTTTAGGGTTTAGGGTTTAGGGCATGGGTTTTACGGTTTAGGGTTTAGGGTATAGGGCTGTAGGGTTTAGGTTTTATGGTTAGTGGTTTAGGGTTTGGGGATTTGGTTTAGCATATTTTCATTTTAGTGTTTAGGGTTTACAGTTTAGGGTTTAGGGTTTTGGGCTTAGTATTTAAGGATTAGGGTTTCAAGGTTTATGGCTTAAGGTTTAAGGTTTAGGATTTTAGGGTTTAGGGTTTAGGGTTTAGGGTTTAGGGTTTAGGGTGTATGGTTTAGGGTTTAGGTTTTAGGGTTTAGGGTTTAGGGTTTAGGGTGTATGGTTTAGGATTTGGGGTTTAGGGTTTAATGCTTAGGGTTTTCGGAATGGGGTTTAGTATTTAGGGTTTGCGGTTTTGGGTTTGGAGTTTAGGCTTTAGGGTTTTGGGTTATGGGTTTTAGGTTTTGGCTTTAGTATTTAGAGTTTAGGGTTTGGAGTTTAGTATTTAGGGTTTAGGGTTTAGGGTTTAGGATTTATGGTTTAGGGTTTAGGATTTGGGGTCTAGGATTTAGGCTTTTGGGTTAGGGTTTAGGGTTTATGGTTTAGGATTTGGGGTTTTCGGTTTTGGTTCTAGGCTTAAGCTTAGGGGTTTGGGATTTTGGGTCTAGTGTTTAGGGTATAAGGTTTAGGGTTTTTTGTTTTGCTTTATGAATTAGGGTTTAGGTTTTAGGGTTTAGGGCATAGGGTTTAGGATTTAGGGTGTAGGGTATAGGGTTTTGGGTTTAGGATTTAGGGTTAGGGGTTTAGGGTTTGGGGATTTGGGTTAAGCGTTTAGGGTTTTAGGGTTTGGGGTATATGGTTTAGGGTTTAGGGTTTAGGGTTTTGGGATTAGGGTTTAAGGATTAGGTTTTTAGGGTTTTGGGTTTAACGATTAGGGTTGAGGATTTTGGGATTTGGGTTTAGTGTTTAGGGTTTCGGATTTGGGGTTAAGGTTTATGGTTTAGCATTATGGGTTTGGGGTTTAGGGTTTAAGGTTATGGGTTTTGGGTATAGGATTTAGGGTTTAGGGTTTAGGGTTTATGGTTTAGTGTTTAGGATTTAGGATTTAGGGTAAAGGGCTTCCATTTTATGGCCAGCGGTTTACTTTTTAGGGTTTAGATGTTTAGGGTTTCGGGTTTATGGTTATTGGTTTAGGTTTTAGGATTTGGGGTGTAGTGTTTAGGATTTAGGGTGTATTGTTCGGGGCTCTGGGTTTAGGTTTTTGGCTTAGGGTTTGGGGTTTAGATTTAGGGTTTAGGATTTAGGGTATAAGGTTGAATGTCTAGGGATTTGTGCTTAGGGTTTGGGGTTTATGGTTAATGGTTTAGGTTTTAGGATTTTTGGTTTAGAGTTTACCGTAAATGTTTTAGCTTTAAAGTTTAGGGTTATTGTTTAAGGTCTAGTGTTTAGGGTTTAGGGTTTAGGGTTTAGGGTTTAGGGTTTATGGTTTTGGGTTTAGTGTTTGGGGTATAGGGCTTTTGGGTTTTGGATTTAGGTTTAGGGGTATAGGAATTTGGAATTTGGGTTAAGCGTTTAGGGTTTTAGGTTTTCAGGTTTACGGTTTAGGGTTTGGGGTTTTGTGCTTAGCTTTTAATGATTAGGATTTTAGGGTTTTTGGTTTAGGGTGTAGGTAGGAGGGTTTAAGTTTCAGGGTTTATGGCTTAGGGTTAAGATTAGGATTTTAGGGTTTAGGGTTTAGGGTTTAGGGTTTAGGGTTTAGGGTTTAGGGTTTAGGGTTTAAGGTTTAATGATTAGGATTTAGGGTTTAGGGATTAATGTTTATGGTTTTGGGAATAGGTTTAGTATTTAGGGTTTGCAGTTTCTGGTTTCCTGTGCAGGCTTTACGGTTTTTGGTTAAGGGTTTAGGCTTTTGGGTTTAGTATTTAGGGATTAGGGTTTTGGACTTCGGGTTTAGGGTTGAGGGTTTGGTGTTTAGGGTTTAGGGTGTAGCGTTAGGGGTTTGGTGTTTAGGGTTAAGGATTTTGGATATGGGATTTTGGGTTTAGGGTTTATGGTTTTGGGTATAGGATTTTGTGTTTAGGGTTTTGGGTTTAGGGTTTAGGATTTAGGGTATGGGCTTTACGCTTTATGGCTTGTGGTTTAGTTTGTAGGTTTTAGGTTTACGGTTTAGGGTTTTATATTTAGGTTTAGGGATTAGGGTTTCAGATTTAGGGTGTTGTGCTAAGGGTTTCTAGTTTAGGTTTTCAGCTTTAGGGTTTTTGAGTCGTCAGGGTTCAGGATTTAGGGTTTAAGGTTTAATGTTTAGTGATTAGGGCTTAGGGTTAGGGTTTAGGGTTTAGTGCTTAGGGATAATGGTTTAGGCTTTAGGATTTTGGGTTAAGGGTTTAGGGTTTAGGGATTATTGTTTACGGTTTACCATTATGGATTTACAGTTTATGGTTTAGCGTTTTGCATTTAATGTTTTGGGTTTAGAGTTTAAGGTAGATGCTTAAGGCCTCAAGGTTTAGGGTTTAGCATTTAGGTTTTAGGGTTTAGGGTTTAGGGTTTAGGGTTTAGGGTTTAGGGTTTGGCGTTTTTGGCTTCGGGTTTTAAGTTTTAGGGTTTAGTGTCTAAGGTTTCGGGTTTAGAGTTAGGGTTTGGGGTTTGTGGTGTAGGGTTTATGGTTTCGACATTAGGGTTTAGTGTTTAGGGTTTTAGAGTTTTAGGTTTGTGGTTTAGGGTTTTGGGTTTAGGGTTTGGGGTTTAGGATTTTTGGTCTAGGATTTGGGGTTTGGGGTTTTGGATTTAGGGTTTATGGTTTAGGATTAGGGGTATTGGATTTACTGTCAAGGGAATAAATGTAGGGGTTTGGAATTTAGGGTCTAGTATTTTGCTATAAGGTTTAGGGTTTAGGGTTGTAGCTTTATGGTTTATGGTTTAGGGTCTAGGGTTTAGGGTTTATGTTTTAGGGTTTAGGGTATAGGGCTTTAGGTTTTAGTAGTTAGGGTTTATGGTTTAGGACTTGAGGTTTTGGGTTTCAGGTTTAGGGTTCAAGCTTAGGAGTTTGGGATTTTGGGTCTAGTGATTAGGGTATAAGGTTTTGGATTTAGTGTTTTAGCTTTATGGTTTAGAGTTTAGGGTTTAGGTCATAGGGTTTTGGATTTAGGGTTTAGGGTATAGGGATTGAGGGTTTTGGATTTAGGGTTAGGGGTTTAAGGTTTCGGGTTTAGGTTTTAAGGTTTAGAGTTTAGGGTTTTGAACTTAGGGCTTGAGTGTTTTGGGTTTAGGGTTTATGTTTTAGGGTTTATGGTTTAGGATTTAGGGTTTAGAATTATAGGGTTCAGGGTTTAGTGTTTAGGGTGTAGGGTTTAGGCTTTAGGCTTTAGGGAATAGGGTTTAGGGTTTAAGGTTTAGGATTTACGGTATAGGGTTTAATGTTTAGGGTTTCGGGAATTGGGTTTAGTATTTAGTGTCTGTGGTTTCAGGTTTGGGGTTTAGGCTTTAGGGTTTTGGGTTATGGGTTTAGTGTTTTGGGTTTAGTATTTGGGGTACAGGGTTTGGGGTTTAGTATTTGGGGTACAGGGTTTGGGGTTTAGTATTTAGGGTTCAGGGTTTAGGATTTATGGTTTAAGGTTTAGGATTTAAGGTCTCGGGTTCAGGATTTGGGGTTTAGGATTTAGGGTTTATGGTTTAGGATTTGGGGTTTTGGGTTTAGGGTTTAGGGTCTAAGCTTTGGGGTTTGAGATTTGGGGTCCAGTGCTTAGGGTATAAGGTTTAGGGTTTAGGTTTTAGCTTTATGGTTTAGGGTTTAGGGTTTCAGGTTTAGGCCTTATGGTTTAGGATTTAGGGTTTAGGAGATAGAGCATTTCGGTTCAGGATTTTGGGTTAGGGGTCTAGGTTTTAGGGACTTTTGTTATGCGTTTAGGGTTTTAGATTTTAGGTTTTCTGGTTTATGGTTTAGCGTTTAGGGTTTAAGGTTTAAGGTTTAAGGATTCGGGTATTAGGATTTTGGGTTTATGGTGTAGGTTTAAGGGTTTAAGTTTCAGCGTTTATGGTTAAGGGTTTAGGGATTAGGATTTTAGTGTTTAGTGTTTGGGGTTTATGTTGCAGGGTTTAGGGTTTCGGTTTTATTGATTTGGGTTTGGGGTTTAAGGTTCAGGATTCAGGGTTTAGGGTTTCATGTTTTGGGTCTTGGAATAGGGTTTAGCATCTAGGATTTACGGTTTCGGGTTTGGGGTTTAGGCTTTAGGGTTTTGGGTTAAGGGTTTTCTATTTTTTGTTTTGGGTTAAGGGTTTTCTGTTTTTTTTTTAGTATTTAGGGTTTAGGGTTTTGGACTTTGGGTTTAGGGTTTAGTGTTTAGGGTTTATGGTTTAGTGTTTAGTGTTTGGGGTTTACGATTTAGGGTTTAGGGTTTAGGGTTCAGGATTTAGGATTTATGGTTTCGGGTTCAGTATTTTAGGTCTAGGGTTTATGGTTTAGGATTTGAGGTTTTGGGTTTGCGGTTTAGGGTTCAAGCTTAGGGGTTTGGGATTTTGGGTCTAGTGTTTAGGGTATAAGGTTTAGGGTTTTGTGGTTTAGCTTTATGTGTATTATAGGGTTTACGGTTTAGGGTTTAGGGCATAGTGTTTAGGATTTAGAGTTTAGGGTATTTGGCAGTAGGGTTTAGGATTTAGGGTTAGTGGTTTAGGGTTTGGGCATTTGGTTTAGCATTTTGGGTTTTAGTGATTAGGGTTTAGGGTTTTGGGCTTGGGGTTTAAGAATTAGGGTTTTAGGGTTTTGGGTTTATGGTGTGAGTTTAAGGGTTTTGGTTTCAGGTTTACGGCTTAGGGTTAAGGGTTTAGGATTTTAGGGTTTAGGGTTTAGGGTTTAGGGTTTAGGGTGTAGGGTTTAGTGTTTAGGTTTTAGGGATTAGGGTTTAGGGTTTAATGTTTATGGTTTTGGGAATTGGTTTTAGTATGTACGGTTTGCGGTTTCGGGTTTTGGGTTTAGGCTTTAGGGTTTTGGGTTATGGGTTTAATATTTAGGGTTCAGGGTTTGGGGTTTTGTATTTAGGTTTTAGGGTTTAGGATTTATGGTTTAGGGTTTAGGATTTAGGGTCTGGGGTTTAGGCTTTTTGGTTTAGGGTTTAGGGTTTAGGGTGTATGGTTTATGGTTTAGGATTTGGGGTTTTGGGGTTTTGGTTTTGGGTTAAGCTTGGGGGTTTGGGATTTTGGTTCTACTGTTTAGGTATAAGGTTTAGGGTTTTGGGTTTTTGCATTATGGTTTATGGTTTTGGGTTTAGGTTTTAGGGTGTAGGGCATAGGGTTTAGGATTTAGGGTTTTAGGTATAGGGTTTTTGGGTTTAGGATTTAGGTTTAGGGGTTTTGGGTTTAGGAATTTGGGTTAAGCGTTTAGGGTTTTGGGGTTTAGGGTTTATGGTTTAGGGTTTTAGGTTTTGGGCTCGGGGTTTAAGGATTACGGTTTTAGGGTTTTGGGTTTAAGGATTAGGGTTTTAGGGTTTTGGGTTTATGATGTAGGTTTAAGAGTTTAAGTTTCAGGGTTTATGGTTTAGGGTTTAGGGATTAAGGTTTTAGCGTTTAGTACTTAGGGCTTAGGGTATAGGGTTTAGGGTTTCAGTTTTAGGGATTAGGGTTTAGTGTTTGGGGTTTCAGGTTTAGGATTTAGGGTTTAGGGTTTAAGGTTTAAGGTTTAAGGTCAATGGTTTAGGATTTAGGGTGTAGGCTTTACGCTTTAAGGCTTGCGGTTTAGTTTGTAAGGTTTAGTGTTTAGGGTTTCGGGTTATAGGTTTTGGGTTTTGTGATTCGGTTTAAGGTTTAGGTCTTAGGGTTTAGGTTTTAGGGTTTAGGGTTTATGGATAAGGAATTAGGGTTCAATTTTTGGGGTTTAGAGTTTAGTGTTTATGGTTTTGTGTTTAGGTTATGGATTTAGGGTTTAGTGTTTAGTGTTTAGGGTTTCGGATTTTGGGGTTTAGGGTTTTGGGTTTTGGATTTCTTTGGTTTAGAATTTTCGGTCCAGGTTTTGGTGTTTTGGATTTTTGGATTAGTGGTTAGGGACTTTGGGTTTAGAGTTTGTGATATAGGGTTTTGTGTTTCGGGATTAGGGATTAGGGTTTACGGTTTTGCGGTTTAGATTTTCGAGTGTACGGTTTAGGGTTTAGGGTTTAGGGTGTTTGTTTTAGGGTAAAGGTTTTAGGGTTTAGGGTTTAAGGTTTCGGGATTTAGGTTTTAGGGCTTAGGGTTTAGGGTTTAGGTTATAGGGATTATGGTTTAGGGTTTAGGGTTAGGATTTAAGGTTTCGGGTTTAATGTTAAAGGCTTAGGGATTAGGGTTTAGTATTTAGAGTTTGGGGTTTCAGGTTTGCTGTTTAGGCTTTAGGTTTTTGGGTTGATGGTTTAAGGTTCTGGGTTTACAGTTTAGGGCTGAGGGTTTTGGGATATGGGTTTAGGGTTTAGGGTTCATGGTTTCGGGTTTAGGGTTTAGGTTGAGGGTTTATGGTTTAGCATTAAGGGTTTGGGGTTTAGGGATTAAGGTTAAGGGTTTTGGGTATAGTGTTTAGGGTTTATGGTTTAGGGCTTAAGGTTTAGGATTTAGGGATTAAGGTTTAATGTCTACGAATTTGTGCTCAGGGTTTAGGGTTTATGGTTAATGGTTTAGGTTTCAGGATTTCGGGTTTCAGGTTTAAGGTTTAGGGTTTAGTGTTTAATGGTTAGGGTTAACCGTTTTGGGTTTAGTATTAAGTTTTGATGGTTTACGGTTTAGCGTTAAGGTTTTTGGGTTTTGGGTTTTGCGTTTGGAGTCTAGCGTAGATGCTTTAGCTCCAAAGTTTACGGTTAATGTTTAAGGTCTAGGGTTTAGGGTTTAGGGTTTAGGATTTAGGGTATATGGTTTAGGGGTTTAGGGTTTATGGTATAGGGCTTGTAGGTTTAGGATTTGGGTTAGGGGTTTGGGGTCTAGGGATTTGGGTAAGCGTTTAGGGTTTTAGGGTTCAGGGTTTACGATTTAGGGTTTGGGGTTTCGGGGTTAGGGTTTAAGGATTAGGATTTTAGGGTTTTGGGTTTAGGGTGTAGGTATGAGGGTTTAAGTTTCAGGGTTTATGGTTTAGGGTTTAGGGGTTAGGGGTTAGGATTTTAGGGTTTAATGTTTAGGGTTTAGGATGTAGGTTTAGGGTTTAGGTTTTAGGGATCAGGGTTTAGGGTTTAGGGTTTAGGGTTTAGGGTTTAATGTTTAGGATTTAGAATTTAGGGTTTAATGTTTAGGGTTTTGGGAATAGATTTTTGTATTTAGGGTTTGTGGTGTAGGCTTTATGGTTTTGGGTTAAGGGTTTAGGGTTTTGGGTTTAGTATTTTGGGATTAGGGTTTTGGACTTCGGGTTTAGGGTTTAGGGTTTAGGGTTTAGGGTTCAGGGTTAAGTGTTTAGGGCTTAGGGTGTAGCGTTAGGGGTTTGGGGTTTTGGGTTAAGGATTTTGGGTATAGGATTTAGGATTTATGGTTTAGGGTTTAGGGTTTAGGGTTTTGGGTCTTGGGTATAGGATTTTGGGTTTAGTGTCTAGGTTTAGGGTTTATAGTTTACGGTTTAGCGTTAGGGGTTTAGGGTTTTGGGTTTAGAGTTTAACATAGATGCTTTAGCTTTAAAGTTTAGGGTTAATGTTTAAGGTCTAGGGTTTTGGGTTTTGGGTTTAGGGTTTAGGATTTAGGGTTTATGGTTTAGGGGTTTAGGGTTTAGGGTTTAGGGTACAGGGCTTTTGGGTTTAGGATTTAGGGTTAGGGGTTTAGGGTTTAGGGATGTGGGTTCAGCGTTTAGGGTTTTAGGTTTAGGGTTTACAGTTTAGAGTTTGGTGTTTTGTGCTTAGGGTTTAAGGATTAGGATTTTAGGTATTGGGTTTTGGTTGTAGGTATGAGGGTTTAAGTTCCAGGGTTTACGGTTTAGGGTTTAAGGATTAGGGTTTTGGGAATAAGGTTTAGTATTTAGGGTTTTCAGTTTCAGGTTTAGGGTGTAGTGTTTAGGGTTTAGGGTTTTGGGTTAGTGGTTTAGGATTTAGGGATTTGGGTTAATGGTTTAGGGTTTTGCGTTTAGTATTTAGGGATTCGGTTTTTGGACTAAGGTTTTGGGTTTAGGGTTTAGTGTTTAGGGTTTAGGGTGTAGCGTTAGGGATTGTGTTTCGGTTTAAGGGTTTTGGGTATAGGACTTCAAGTTTAGGATTTAGGGTACAGGCTTTACGCTTTAAGGTCTCTGGTTTAGTTTGTAGGTTTTAGGTTTACGGTTTAGGGTTTTATATTTAGGGTTTAGGGATTAGGGTTTTGGATTTTGGGTGTTGTGTTAATGGTTTCTGGTCTAGGTTTTCATCTTTAGGGTTTGGGGTTTAGGGTTAAGGTTCCGGATTTAGCGTTTAAGGTTTAATGTTTAGTGATTTGTGCTTAGGGTTAGAGTTTAGGGTTTAGTGTTTAGGGTTAATGGTTTAGGTATCAGGATTTTGGGTTTATGGTTTATGGTTTAGGATTTAGTGTTTAGTGTTTACCATTTAGGGTTTCGTGTTTAGGGTTTACGATTTATGGTTTAGCGTTTAGCATTTAAGGTTTTGGGTTTAGAGTTTAGGGTAGATGCTTAATGCTTCAAGGTTTAGGGTTTTGTGTTTAGGCTTTAGGTTTTAGGGTTTAGGGTTTGGCATTTTTGGTTTTTGGTTTTAGGTTTTAGGGTTTAATGTTTATGGTTTCGGGTTTAGAGTTTATGGTTTTGGGTTTATGTTGTTGGGTTTAGGATTTCAGCAATAGGGTTTAGTGTTTAGGGTTTTAGAGTTTTAATTTTATGGTTTAGGGTTTAGGGTTTAGGGTTTAGGGTTTAGGATTTAGGGTATAGGGTTTAGGTTTGGGGTTTAGTATTTAGGATTTATGATTTAGGATTGGGGGTCTTGGGTTTAGGGTATAGGGTATAAGCGTAGGGGTTTGGAATTTTGGTCTAGTGTTTAGGCTATAAGGTTTAAGGTTTAGGGTATATGGCTTTAGGGATTAATAGTTATGGTTACGGTTTCAGGGTTTATGGTTTCGGAATTGAGGTTTTGGGTTTGGGGTTTTGGGTTCAAGCTTAGGGGTTTGGGATTTTGGGTCAAGTGTTTAGGGTGTAAGGTTTAGGGTTTTGGGTTTTAGTTTTATGGTTTAGAGTTTAGCGTTTAGGGCATCGGGTTTTGGAGTTAGGGTTAGTGGTTTAGGATTTCGGGATTTGGGTTTAGCGTTTAGGTTTTAGGGTTTAGCTTTTAAGGTTTAGGGTTTAGGGTTTAGGGTTTAAGGATTAGGGTTTAAGGGTCTTGGGTTTAGGGTTTAGGTTTAAAAGGTTTTAGGCTATAGGGTTTATGGTTTAGGGTTTAATGTTTAGGAATTTAGTGTCTAGGGTTTAGGGTGTCGGGTTGAGGATTTAGGCTTTAGGGATTAGAGTTTAGGGTTTAAGGTTTAGGATTTTGGGTTTAGGGTTTAATGTTTAGGGTTTCAGAAATTTGGTTTAGTATTTAGTGTTTGTGGTTTTGGGTTTGGGGTTTAGGCTTTAGGGTTTTGGGTTATAGATTTTGTGTTTTGGGTTTAGTATTTGGGGTTTAAGGTTTGGGGTAAAGTATTTAGGGTTTAGGGTTTAGGATTTACAATTTAGGGTTTTGGATTTAGGGTCTAGGGTTCAGGGATTGGGGTTTAGGATTTAGGGTTTGTGGTTTAAGATTTGGGGTTTTGGGTTTAGGGTTTAGGGTTTATGTAATACCGTACTTCTTAAGCCCGGTCTGATTTCACGGTTGAACCGATTTAACTGTGCAGGAACCGAACCAGAGGGAGTTAGAGCGGGTTCCTTATGGGCTATGATGGCAAGGGTGACCTTAAACACCGGCTGGCCCGACAAGTCCGAGCCAGTGCCAAAAGAGACAGGAGTGCCAAGCCGAGTACATGCACCTACCATAAGGCCATGTACGGGTAAAGCTGGTATTATAGCCGTATTTTAAGGTATATACGTTTGCTACATCATATACCAGGGGTGGGGCTCGCGCGAGGCCCGAACTCTGTCAAAATCCCAAGTTTTGGCCCTCAGGTGGGCGGACAGGTGGGTGCACCCACCCACCTGAGTGACCCATCCATGTGCACTGTTCACTTATTTAGGAATTATATATATATAGCTTTATGATTTTCTTTTCTTTCCATTTATGACACCCGTACGTTGGTGAGGATAGTAAAGAGGAGAGAGAAAAGAAAGGGAAGAAGAAAGGAAGAGAAGGAAGAGGAAGAAAAGAGGGATTTCAGCGGCGCCCAAGCTCGATCTTCCCATTCCGACGCCGGGAGAGTGATCTTCAACTCTAGATCTACAGTTGGAGGTAAGCAAAGTCGAGGTCTTTGAACATTCACCATACCCAAGCTTTAAACCCTTGATTCGAGTAGGGTTTCTTGAGATCTTGTAAATCCCCTTTGAAATGATGAATCTAAGGTTTAATAGATGATTTATGTGTTGATCTTGAAGGATTTGAAGAGGTATTGACAAGGTGGAAGAAGCATTGTGAGTTTGAAGTGATTTGGAGGGTTTGAGGTTGTTCTTGAGCAAAGAAGGTAAGATGGTTTTCCATCCCTTGAATCTAACATAGATCTAGGTTAGAACCATCCTATAGGACCTCGAAGGTGTGAAGAATGGGTTGGGAAAAGCCCCATTTGAATCCCCAAAGAATGAAGGAAGTTGGGAAGAAACAGGGTTTTTCCCGCCAAGACCGGTGGGTGCAACCGGTGGGCCCCTACCCGCCTATGGGCACCCACCTGAGAGGGTAGGGGGGCCTTCGGGCACAACCGGCGGGCCCAACCGGTGGGCCACCCTACCCACCGGTCCTAGCAGGGGCCCCTGGCCCAACCGGTGGGTGGAACCGGCGGGCCCCTACCCTCCGGTCCCAACCGGTGGGTAGGAACGGTGCGCCAGACTACCCACCTGTCTGACCCACCCGTGTGGCCCCGAGTGTGATCCGTACATCCGATTGGACCCAAATCGGACGTGTGACCTTCTTTTAACGTTCTAAACATGATTTTGTCATCGGATTTCATTAATCTTGATCCTAAAATGGTGAAGTACTAACCCCGCTCAATTATGTTAGGTTCACCAAATCCTAACCGATTCGCACCGGATCTCACCGTACCAAACGGGAATCCTTGTACGCTACAAGTAAGTGGGGAGAGGACGTTTGGCCTTGTTTCAAGGCATTATTTGGCATTCATTTAATTATATCTAGTCTAGTCATGCCATCATGAATATGCTATGTAGGCTATTCATTCCACACATGGATGTGCATATGTGCTATGTTTACTTTCCAATTACCATTTGAATGAGATGCTTATATGTTGAATGTGGACATCATTGTGCATGTTGCATTGATAGACTAGATGCCATAGTCGGCTTGGAGACAAGTGCATTGGTGGCCTATGGAATGGGACACGGAGGCACTATGCAATCGTACTATTGTCATATAGGAGCATGCGGTATTAGGATTCTCACCATCCCGTGCTACGACCCTTCCCAATAGGGGTTAAGGTGTTAGGTTATCATTTGGGGGGAAGCAGTGGTAGCGGTCGTCGGGTCACTGTGGCGGTTAGACATAACGCCCAGTGGGTCATGTAGGATAGCCGACAACCCCGGTGATGCATTCAAGAGGGCCAATCATACTGCTTTTAAATTGTTGGAGTCTGCATCTTTATTTTCAGTCATTTATATTTCTGTTGAGAGCCGGTGGACGGCATTGTCTTTACTTTCCGAGTACTCACGGTGGGCCTTCTCTGACAGCCCTATGGGCGTATCGGGGGAGGGAGTTCGCGTCTCGTACCCGGAGTATACGCACACTGTGGTTGTAGTAGCACTAAAATCAAGGACTTAGTAATGTTGCTTAGGTGGATGTGATTTAAAATGTATAGCATGGCATGTAGTGCATATGATGTGTTGTGTTGTGTGGACTGCTGTGTGGTCCATCTTTCTACTTACTGAGCTAGTCAGCTCATCCCACGTGTACACCCCTTTTTAGATGATTTTGCAGGTCATATATCTGAGGAGCATGGGGTGGGTCCCACAGTCGAGTTTCCTGAAGAGGACTGGTGGACCCTTGAGGAGTTAGAGCACGGCACTGACTGCTCGTGCGAGAGTTGTGCTGCAGGACAACAGTTCTGAGGCTGAGCTGAGCTCCACCTTTGAGGCCGTGCTGAGCTCCACTTCTGAGGCCGAGCGGAGCTCTACTATGTGATGCCGAGCTGGGCTCAACCCTTGATGCCGAGCTGAGCTCTAGCCTTGATACCGAGTCGAGCTGTGTACACTGATTGTTTTGGTGGATTCCCTTATGTACTTGATAATTGAACTTTATTTTTATTGTGTAAATATCATGCCTTCAGGCCCAAATGTATATAATTATTGTATCACAAATCGGGTATTAAGTATTATGGGATTATTCACAGGTAAAACTTAGTCTTCCACTGATCTGATGAGTTTATATTAGTTGTGTGTATGTTGTGGTGGAATATAGTATCTGATGATCCTGGCAGGTTTGGGGTAACCAGTGTTAACCCGGTCACTGGCCCGATTCTGTGAGAACGGGGTGTGACACTATGTGCCCTAGGAATCCAATTTTCTTCAACCAAAATTCACATTTGCTGAATTTTGCATATAACTCTTGTTCTCTTAACCTTTGGAGTACCATCCTCAAGTGCAATGCATTCTCCTCTTCAGTCTTTGAGTAAACCAAAATGTCATTGATAAATACGATGACCCACTTATCGAGAACATCATAAAATACTCAATTCATCAAATCCATAAAAGCTGTTAGTGCATTGGTCAACTCGAAAGGTAGCATTAGGAATTCATAATGATCATATTGGGTCCTAAAGGCTGTCCTGTGTATGTCACTGCTCTTTATCTTAAGCTGATAGTAAGCAGACTTGAGATTAATCTTCGAGAATACTTTAGCACCTTGCAATTGATCAAAAAGGTTATCTATGCACAGCAACGGATACTGGTTCTTAATGGTCAATTTGTTCAATTCTCGATAATTGATGCACATACACAAACTCCCATCCTTCTTGACAAATAAAACTGGGGCACCTCAAGGAGAAACATTTGGGTGTGTAAGTCCCTTCTCTAACAAATCCTGCAACTGAGTCTGTAACTCCTTTAATTCGGGTGGTGCCATTTTGTACGGAGCTTTAAACATTGGGGATACTTTGAGAACTAAATCAATAGCAAACTCTAACTCCCTGTTAGGCGAGAACCGGGTTAGATCATCTGGGAAGACATTGGGAAACTCCCTAACTACATTTAATTCTTCTAATAGTGTGACACTTGCTTCCACATCTTGTACTGAAGCAGGTTAGCCTTGACATCCATCTTCTAGTAATTTTACTGCCTGTAAGGCAGAGATGAGGATGTCTCTGTGTCATTTTATTTTATTTGCTTGATACACTAGCTCTTCACCTTCATCACTCACCACTTTAATTTGTTTCTCAGCACACATCACATTTTTCGGTGAGCGGATAACCAATCCATGCCCAACATTAAGTCAAAATTTTGCATTTTAAATTTGATAAGCTGGGCATCCAACTTCTTTCCACCTATTTCAATGGGATGTGGTCCATACACTTCATTTAATTGTGCTACCTTGCCTGTAGGTGTGCTAACAATCAACTTACTCTCTAGAGCCTTGGGGTTGCTTTAGATATAAAAGAATGTGATGGTCCAGAATCAAATAACACATAAGCTGGTATACCCGAGATAGATAGGATACCTGCTACAACATCGGGGCTTGCTTCAACCCCTTCAGCTGACAATACGTACATTCTCCCTTGAGGCAAGCCACCTTAAGTCAATACGGGCCTATGAACAGGAGGCAGACTCTATACAACAGCTGACTTGTAGGGCAATCCTTCGTAAAATGCCCAAGTGACTGGCAAACATAGCACCTATTTTGGGAGGCTTGCACTGGTACTGGTGATCTCTGTATTTGACCTGGTGTGGTAGAAGGACGAGGTGGCCATGGGGCTATAGGCACCGTACTAGTGTTTGGGCAAAAAGAGGTA
Source organism: Macadamia integrifolia (assembly GCF_013358625.1). Classification (NCBI taxonomy): domain Eukaryota; kingdom Viridiplantae; phylum Streptophyta; class Magnoliopsida; order Proteales; family Proteaceae; genus Macadamia; species Macadamia integrifolia. The sequence goes on from NW_024868109.1 coordinate 35,075, forward strand.
GTACCCGATCTATGGGCCGGTCGGGGCATATAACTCGATGATCTGCAAGGCTACTGATATGATGACCATAATTATATGGCCCATAGAAACTCTTGTTCGGGCTGCCCAAGTCTGCATAGGGGTTGCACCTCTTCAAAAGTCCAGGTGTGGTGGAAGACTTCCTTTTGCTTGTCTTCCATAGTCTTGGCCTTTTGTACAATTTGGGCATAGTCAGTTAAATCCATAGCCCCTAATATTGTACCAATAGACACTTTTAGCCCCTTCAAAAACTTCTATGCCTTCTCCTTTGTTGTTTTCATATGTGGAGGAGCGAAGTGGAATAAGTCCTCAAATTGCTACTAGTACTAAATGATGGACTTACTTCCCTGAGTCAAGGCTGGGAACTCTACTTCCTTCTTGTATCTGAAGCTGGTGGGGTAATAATTTGACAAGAACAATTCCTTGAACTATTCCCATGTCGATTCTGGATGAGTTGTCATTAAAATAGGCTTGGAAGCCTTCCACCACAAATCGACTTCATTATTTAACTGTAACCAAGCATAAATGAGCTTCTGAGGTTCTGTACATTCTACCACCTCAAATATCTTTTCCATCTCTTCGATCTATTGATCCAGATCTAAAGAATCACTCCTCACCTACCTTTGCAGTAGTGGCCACTGGTGTGTAATATGGGGGATAAGCCGGGTAATACTGATACAGAGGTGGCATCATTTATGGAGAGGTGCCATAAGGTGGGAACCGTGGAGTTACCACAGGTGGTGTACCCCCTAGTTGGTCCTGTGGTGGTACTACAGGTGGTGCACTCCCTTGTGTATCTACAGGTGGTGCTCGAGGAGATGCACCCCCTAATTGAACTCCAACACCTGGCACAATAGGACGATCTTATGGAAAAGGTGCCCCATGAGGGTGTTGACCCATATGCATAGGGTTTAACTGTTGATGCACAACATTCAGAAAGGTTTGCTACTGCCAAAGTAATTGCTACTGAAATGCCTGTTACGACTGTTGAATAAGAGCCGTAACATCATTTGGAGTAACAATAGGAGGAGGATCCAGCATTTCATGCCTAAGTGAGTCCTCCACTATTTCTTCTCATCTAAGATTCACCCGGGGTCAAGGTCCCTGTTTGAATTTTAAAAGTAACTGCAAGTGTATAGATCAGTGTAGCTAACAGGTGGAACACAAGGACAACAACCACTTTATTTTAGGTTTCTTCTAGTAATACGAAAGTGGACAAATTAATTATAGTGATCATTTCTAACTTCCGACCTAACACAAATCATCTAAAAGCGTCCTAACCAACACATCTAGGAATTTAAATATTTCAAACCATGCAAATAAAAAGTAAATAATTGAAAGTAAAAGTTCTGAAATAAAATAAATAAAATAAAAAGGGACGAAGGCTAGAGAGAGGCACACAAGTAAGTTTCTCTACTTAGCCCAAGGGATGCACCGTAAATAGTACAAGCTTCCCAACTTGACTAGAGAGTAACTCTTACAAGGGCTTCACTACTTAGCTTTAGGGAAGGGGAGGCAAAGTAAATAACTAAAAATAAATGCAATAAAATGATGGTCCATAGGTAGAGAGGGGCAAAGCTAACACATGCATCTAGCCAAGGACCTTGGGGGAAAGGGAAAACAATAAAGTAAAGACTGAAATTAAAAACCTAAGTTAAGAAAAAAAGGATAGTCAAGAGAGGGAATGAGAGGGGGGAGAAAAGACTTATGAGAAGCCTACCTACCTGAACTTCAATACTTGAACTTGAAAACTTAATTGAGATTTGAAATACTACTAGTACTAAAAACCAGATCTGGAAAGAGAAATTTGAACTTGAACAGAGATACTTCAAAGCTTGGATCTTGTCACCTAGATCTAAACCTTGAACTAGAGAATTAAAATTACAATACTATAAACTATAAACATGAAAGAAAACTTGCATTCATTCATTAAAACTCCATTACAAAAGTGTTTAACCAAAAAGTAAGAAGAACTAAAACGAGACTAAACCTAAAGAAGATAACTAGAAAAAGAGATAAAACCCTAAAAATAGAATTGTGCCTAAGAAGAGAGAAAAAGAGAGCATAAAAAATAATAACCAGCCATCCTCTCCCCTCGAACATTTTTTATTTATAGAGAAATGGGGAGAGAGACCAACGATTAGGGTAATGGGGGCCCACAATTGTGAGGTGGAGGAGATAGAGTGTAGCCCACGATTTTCTTATATTTTTTCTCTCTTATTTCCTTCTCTCTCTCTCTCTCTCTCTCTCTCTCTCTCTCTTCAAACTTGTGCACAACCCTTGGATGATTTTCTCTACTTGCTTGAAGAGTTAGACATCTTTGTTGATGATGTGGAGGAGAGAGACACGATTTGGACATGATTTATTTCTCCTTTTTTTCTTTCCTTTTTCTCTCTCTTCTTGCTCAAGAAACCCCATTGACCAACCTCTATTTCTTGTTTGAATCGATTGTGATGAGTAGGAGAGAGAAAATCTTCCAAAAAAAAAATCAAAAAAATAGCAACCAAGAGGTTCGAACTTAAGACCTCCTGGTGAGCAAGGGATTTTGCACACCACAACTCACCAACTACGCTAGATAATTGTTGTTATAAAAAATGAATCTTCAATTACTCAAGGGGGTGGTCCATCGATCCTTGTTGGCATTTGGAATATTCCTTGTACACTTGGGACAACTGCAATCGGGTTGGTTCTGCATCTCTGTTCAGTTCGGATCCATTATTCTTTTTCTTACCCAGAAAGAATAATCATTTGTATGGGTGACCAAAAAATTGTGTAATTTTAATTGAACACATCTATCTTGCTCAGAATTTCATCCTCTTCGCAACTAGGGAAAGAAATAGGACCTCTTTATGTGTAAAATTGGAGATATAGTGCCCGATAGTCCTTAAGGCCTTGAAAATATAAAACCTATAAAAAGAGAGTAAAACCCAAGGTAGCTCCATTCTAAATATGTAAAATGCATGTTTTACTACCCTAGATTCCACACATAAATGTGTTCATCAGTCCCCAAGGATTAGGTGGTCTTCCGACAGGTTGGAGACCACGTGGGGCTTCTCGTGCACTACTACCGGATCTAGTGAGTACCATGGTGCGTTCTACCTAAATTGCATCAATTAAGTATGAATTAAGTGCCACATTTATTTCATCCAAGCACAATAAAATGCACATTAGGTTTTTGGTCATGTAATCATAATGCATTTCATCATCATAGCATGTAACCATAGCATCATCTCTTATATAAAGGCATAACCAATCCCACAAGAGTATGCATGCAATTTATTGTTCAATAGCTTATATCTCATGCACAACTAGGGTCCAGAGGGCTTGAGGAACAAATCCCTAAAATTTAGGACATTTTGGCCCAAAAACCACACCGGCTGGTTATACTGGTGGGTGGGCTAGGTTCAGGACCTACCGGTCGCGCGCGTGACACTTTTATGAGGGCAGAAAAGCCCTCATTTTCAAAACACTTCATTTCTCTCTTTTGCCTCTCTTCTCCAAATCGCCTAAGGCAACAAGAGAAGGTCTAGGAGCCCTTCACAAGCCTCACTCACACCTACATTTGGATTCACAACTCTGCAACACTATCCTCAACCTCAAGTAAGTGGTTTTCTCTTCCTTCTCTTTGGGATTTCGGTTGTTCTTGTTCCATACTCTCTAAAATTTGTTTTTCTTTTGATTTCTTCCAACTAAAATGAATGTAGTGTTTGGGTATGTCACCCATTTCATGAATCTCATCTTTAATCATCACATATGCCATTCCAATGAATTGTCTAACCCTATTTTCCCAAAATGTTTGTTGTTTTAGGCTTTTTCCATTTTCTCTCTCCTTTCTTGCACAATGCATGATTCAAGGAGTCTATCCACTCAAATTTGGTTGCATAATAGTAGTAGGAGTGTTACATTGCACATATATATCACTTACCTCCCCTTGGCATGAATTTTCTCCATTTCTTGGTTAGGATTCTTGAGAAATTTAGGGGGGGTTTTCTCTTGTTTTGACCTCAAATATGTTAATATGGTATACTTATATGAAGTTGAATCCTCCATTACATATTATTATAAAAATTTCCTCAATGCTTAATTATCCATGGCTTATTCTCTTCTCTTTATGGAATTTCCCCCTTTTTCTTGCTTTGGAAATCTATCAATGCCTTGAGTTGATGTTAACTTTGCATTTGAATGAATCCATGCCTTAAATAAATGTTCCATATTTTGTCTTTTATTTGTATAATGCATCAAGGTATCATGATTCTATGATGCTCATTTATCAATACATGGTTCTTGTCACTTACCACTCATAGATGATCACATTATGACTATGGCATTGCATCATAAGGGTTTTCTCCTTTCATTTGGTATTCAATACACATTGCCTATACTGTGTACCTAATATGAGTGTCATTCCCATTAATTTTCCTCCTAATGAACTTATTGCCTTGATTCTCTTCCATCCCTTGTTTTTATAATTTCCTCTTGAAAACTTATCGGTTTCTCACTTTTTTCTCATGGATTTTGCAGAATGTCTTCTTGCAAGGGTAAGGGAGCTGCCTCCTCTTCTAGGGTTGATAATGCCCCCAACAAAAAGAGAAGGGGTACAGCCACTAGTTCTTCCACTCCTCGTGCCCGTGCTAGGAGAAGTGTTTATGAGGACCTGGAGGATTACGATGAGGGTCTATTTAGGAGTCTTGAGGCTGGCCTCTCTTGGTCTACCTTCTTTAAGAGGACAGTCCTCATGGAGAAGACTATTGTGGTAGGGGACTTTACTCGAGTTCAGATGCTCGAGAAATTCACCGCCCTCAGCAGGCCATACTTTCTATTGACTCTCTCTGCTACCCGAACCTTGTCAGGATGTTCTACTGCAACCTGAAGGTTTTGTATGACGACATGGTGTACACCATCACCAGCTAGGTGAAGGGTCAAGACATCAGACTCCCCATTGATCTATTGGCGGGGATCTTAGGCATCTCATTGGAGGGTACTTGGTATTACTACCCTCCTAGGGGTAAGGCCTTGGGCCCTCTTATGAGTGAGACCCTCCAGAGACATGTCTATGAGACCATTTGTGGTTGTGCCATCCACCCTGAGTTTGAGACAGCCTTCCTTCCAGAGGTTTGGGTTTTCAGCCATCTAGTGCAATTCAACTTACTTCATCTGGCCGGGCACCAAAAGTAGGAAAATTTTATGGCGGCATACATGGCATAATACATTTACACGGCTATGGGGAATGCCTCCAGCCTATGCCTTCCATATGTGATCATGAAAACCATGGAGTACTATATAGGTCACCCATCTGACGACAACTACCCATATGCCTTGTCCCTTACCAAGGTATTCGAGTATTTCCAAGTGGACCTTGAGGGTGAGGTGGGGAGGTCTCCATCAGATAGATCTCTTGGGGTATCTTACGTAAGATGGAGCTATATAATCTGATAGGGCTACAATGTGGGTGGCTGACCAGGAGGAGGTTGACGAGGAGGAAAATGAGGACTATGTCGTTGAGGCATAGGAGGAGGATGAGGTGATGAAGGATGTATGTTCTTTGATTTGTTCCCCTATTGCCAATGCCATTACTGCTCTAAGGAAATCATTTGTGACTTCTTCAATGTTCTCCGAGTTGTTCTCATAAGGTATGGTGGGTTGAATTAGAGAAGCGGGATCACCATCCTGACCTTCTCCTAAAGCATTCACTGATCCTGTTGATGAGGTCATATTGGGAAGTTTGGAAGTGCAAGCATATCCTTCCAACTGTACCCTTCCATCCATATTTTTTTTGGATTATACACTGACCCTTGAGAATGGGATTGGTATGAGGATGATGAGGGATATGAGGCAGGGTGATATGAAGGTGATGTGATGTGAGAGGTAGGGTTTGAAGATTGGGGGTGATAAGATGAGGAAACTCCTTCTCCTTGATGATGTGGTGAAGGTTTATGAGATGGTGGAGGTTCGTAATATGGTGGAGGTTAGTAATATGGTGGAGGTTGGACGTATAGTATGGTGGATTCTTCTGTTCATGAGGAAGGATGAATGGAGGGTGACTGATATTCTGATTCTTCTTCTAATGATTCTTTCCTTTTGGGAGTCCTCATGACTCTGGCCCTTTGACTCATGACTTTCCGGTAAGCATTGGCATTCATGTGATTCTTCCGGGCTCAGGATACAATGAGTTGAGTGGGATCACTCTCTATTGCTTCTTCATCTAGGTTGTCCATATGATCATAGAACATGGGGTAACAAAAGTGCTTATCCAACTGATACATGTGAATGGCCCTTAGGAAGGAGTTGTACTCTTTTTGGCAAGCATTTTTGACAAAACCACGGATGTGCCCTACTAATTTTGGAGGAAGGGACAATATTTACACAAGCTAGAACTTCTCTTTCCATTCAACATGCCTCTCCTCTTGATATTTCTTAGCATCCCTAATAAAATAGGTTGGATCATAGAACCAAGGGTCCCAATTTTTCCAGTCACTCATTGTTGCCAACTTGTTTATGGTTCCATGATCCGGGAGGAGATTGGTATTAACATTAGGAGATTGTTTAATCTTGACTTCAATGGTCCCATTGTCTACCAAATCCTGGATTACATACTAGAGACCTATGCATCTTTCAGTGTTGTGCCCCTTCTGAGTGTGGTAAGCACAATATTCATGATCTCTATACCAAGCTAGGGGAGGGTTACTGATTACCCTTGGAGCCATTGTCCTTAGCAATCCTTGCTTCTTTAGATTTTCATACATTGCTGTCATGGGAATTCCTAAATCAGTAAACTATCTCCTTGGATGAGAAGCCTTCTGAGCGAGGGCATCTGCTTATATCACGAATGGTTATGAAAGAGTGACAGGTGAGACCGACTGTTGGACCATGCCTACCACGTTAGTTTCGGGACCCTTTCCCCCATCCAACTTTGGTGTTCTTCCCTGCATCTTAGGAGGATCCTTGGTACTGAGCTTCCTTTAGGATTCTATTTTCAACACGTGTACTAGTGGCTATCAAGGCATCAAAATTTTGCAAATGTTGGTAGTAAAGAACATCATAATAAGGTTTAGACAAGTTTCCAATCAACATTTCTACTTGCTCTGCTTCTGAAGGCTGATCTACCATCTTGGAGGCCTTCCCTAAACCTCATCAAGAAGGTGGTGAATCCTTCTATAGACTATTGTCTCAACGGCTCAACAACGCACGCAACCTTGCGAGTGGTAGGGCAGCCAGAGGCACGGCATGTGCAGCCACGCCAGCAACCTTACAGCATTCAAGAGCACAATTAGGTGACACATGGGCTACACTTGGGTGCACACGTAGACACACTTATTCAACACTTGGGGCATTCAAGAGCATACATAGGCATACTTGGGTGCACACTTAGGCAACAGTTGTGGGCATGCATGGGCACAGTTAGGCAACACTTGGGCTATTCATTGTGCACATGTAGTCAACACTTGGGATGTTGTGCGGTCATTCACTGTGTCCACGTGGGCACACGTGGTCAACACTTGGGGGCATGTGTAGGCACACACTTGGTCCATTCAAGAGCGCGTTGTCAGTGCTTTAGACCTTTCTAAGCAACCATGCTGGAAATTAGCACTTTCACTAGCGCTAAGTCAGCCTAACCACCCTCCTTAAGGGACTAGGGAAGAGAAGAAGTGAACACAAGAGTGAGTTTGAGAAGAATGAACTTGTATAGCACTAGACAACTCTTGAGTACAAGGCTTGAGAACTCACTTGCTTGGTTGAACACTCTCGGTTGGTCCTTGGTGAGTGCCTTTGCCCACCTCCTTAGCGGAGCTCTAGAAATCTCTCCCAGAATATCTCCTGTGAATATCTTCTACAAATATCTACAATAAAATATCTATTGTTACTACACCTTTGTAGAAAACTCTAGAACTTGGACCTTACTTAGCCCAATGGCCTAAGTCCATAGGCTTGGTGAGCTAGGCCCGTGGGCCTATGTTGGGTAGGTCGTGACATTCTCCCCCACCTAAATCTACGACGCCCTCATCACAACCTCCTTGTGGTACTTTTATTCACGAGTCGTCTCAGCATGCCAGTTGTCTCCCATCTCGTCTCGCTCTCTGGTCGCCCCTTCCACTTGACTAAATACTCCACCTAAGGAGATAGTTTGTGTCTCTGGATGATTGGATCAACAACCAAATTAGCCGCCCTCTCACAAGGAGTAACGCCTATTGAGGTTCTTGTTGTAGTCACATAACTTGAGCCTCCTACAACGTCGTCTGGTTGTCTCCGTTCTCTCGTTTGCATATTCCTCTTTCTTGGTATGGATGGCTTGCTCCCAAATTCTCCTTGTCTTGCCCTTCCGTCCAAGGGCAAGTAAACACCTAGCCCCTGGATGGTGTTGGAGAACTCCTTTAGTCCCAAGGTTCATCTCGACCCCTCGAGCAACATTACGTATGGGGCATTCTTTGGAGTTGATAGCCTTAGGATGCCCTTGGCCCTAGTTCCATTGCCTCCTCCGTCAAGGGAAGGTTGTGTGTGGCTCCTGTATCTACCTTCGCCTGTGTGGGCTTCCCATCAATGCACACTTTTGCACACATCAACCCCTTTTGAGAGTTAAGGGCCTTGACCCCTATCTCGGCCCTGGGGGCACCACGCTGCATTGGGGACCCCATGCAAGGTGGCTCTGCCTCTTGGCCCTCTTCCTCCAATAGGGCACTAAGAGCTTTCCTCCTGGGGCATTCCCTAAACCAATGTAGCACATCACATAGGAATCACTTGTCTCTAG
>NW_024868109.1:53835-88835 GCF_013358625.1 Macadamia integrifolia
CTAGTGAGCTCATCCCACATGTGCACCTCTTTTAGACGATTTTGCAGGTCATCAAACTGAAGAGCACGGGTCGGGCCCCATAGTTGAATTTTTGGAAGAGGATTAGTGGGTCCCCAAGGAATTTGAGCACAGCACGGACTGCTTGTGCGAGGGCTGTGCTGCGGGACAGCAGTTCTGATACCGAGCTGAGCTCTACCTTTTGATACCGAGCTGAGCTCTACTTCTAATACCGAGCTGAGCTGGCTCTCTAATTTTTGATGATTCCCTTTGTGTACTTGATATATAAGTTGTATTCCTTTTGTGTAAATATCATACCTGCGGGCCCACATATACTTAACTATGTAATTACAATTTAGGTATCAAGTATAATGGGAACATTTACAGGTAAACTAAGTCTTCTGCTGAACTGTTGAACACTTTCATAGTTGTATGTGTGCTATGGTGGAATACTGTATCAGATGATCCTGGAAGGTTTGGGTTAGCCGGTGTTAACCCGGTCACTGGCCCGGTTCTATGTGAACGGGGTGTTACAACGGTGGTATCAGAGCGTGATGCTCTATTCCACTCATAGCATACCATTAGACCCCATAGAATCTATGATAGGAAATGGGATTGGGTTAATGTAAAAACTTCAAAGAGATAAAAGTCGAGGAAAGAAAGTCATAAAAATGGTTGCATTTAGTTATTGCATTCATGGCATGCATGAGAGAAAATGAAAGATTAATTAATTGATGTCATAACCCATCAAGTATGAGTTTGATGAAATTTCGGCTGCATAACGGCACAAAACAAGATTTCCAAAAATTTTTACACAAACACCTGATAAACAACAGATATATAAATAACAATGATCAAAATTTACAAAAGATACCACAACTAAACTACACAGGTATTCAAACATACAAACTCATCACAAACCACCATCAAAACACATCACCCCACAAATAAGTCCAATTACAAAGAAAGTACAAAGAATGAGAAAAGAACGAAAAATACAATGAGATCAACAACATAAAACAGGTGAGAAGCTGGTGTGGATGAGCTAAGTCCTCACTGATCATCGTCATCATCATCGTCCAATACTACTACGTTCACCTGAGGTCTAGAGTTAACGTTGAGTCGATGGTCGTAGTAGTCAAACCTCGAGTTCACTAGCTGTACCTCCCTCCAAAGTCAGCCAAAATCTACTGAAATGGCATTGGCCGTTGTATCCAAGTCCTGGCCCAGTCTGAGAAAGGAATTCTCCAAAGTAGCCTGCCTCTCCAGGATGCGCTCCTCCCTAGAAGCACTCTCATCCAGTCTTCTTAACATCTGATCTTACCCATCCTTCAAGGCCCTCATGGTAGTCATCATGCCCTCAAAATCAAAGGTGCCACTCTTAGGTGGTGGGGCTCTATGTTGTGGGCCTGCAGCTCTAGTGAAGCCAAGATTAGCACCTCTCGACTCCTGAGGCACCTCCTCAAGGATGTTCTCGTCCACAAAATCCTCCTCCCCACCCTGAGGAACATAGTCCTCATCGTCCTCACTAGACTCCTCCTCCATGGGAACATCCTCCATAGGGGCAGCCCTCCTATCTCTACCTCTCTAAGCTCCTGCTCTCTGAGGTACATCCATAAGAGTGTGGAGACCTATCCTCAATAGATTCCCCCTGTCAAACTTATCTGCTGGAGTCTTCCCCTCCTCACCACTCAGGTCCACCCCAAAGAACTCAAAGATCCTGGTGAGGATCCTGCCATATGGAAATCCTCCGTCCTCGGGGTGTGAAGTATGGTGCTCCATCATCTTGAGGATGACGTAAGGCAAGCACAAGTGCTCGGCACCTCCCTCTAAGGCCGTATAGATGCAGTAAGCTAAGAAGGTTGCCATGAAGCCCACTTGGTTCCGATGACCTCCTCTGGGGAGCAAGTTGAACTGGACCAAATGGGCAAACACACGAACCTCAGAGTAAAATGATGTCTTGGAATCCGAACACTCCGTGCTGCCACAGATGGTCTTATAGATGTGGTCCGGTGTCTCCAAACTCATGAACGGGCCCATGGGCTTACTCCTGGGAGGACTGTAGAATCGGTGCCCAGCTGAGGAGATACCCAAAATGCTAGCCAGGGTGTCCACGGTCAACTGAATGTCCACCCCCTTCACCATGCTGGTTATCACATACTCCCCATACTGGTAGGAAGCCTTCAGGTTACAGTAGAATCTATGAACCAGCTGCTCGTAGCATGAACGATCTATGTGGAGGATAGACTGGACGGTCTATACGGTGAACCTCTCCTGAAGCTGAGACTTATGGAAGTCAGCAACTACCACAGTCTTCTCCATCATTACAGACCTCTTCAGGAAGGCCTGCCAGTTGGTTGTTGCCTCTGAACAGTGGAAGAGTTCCTCATCATAGTCTGAAGAATCACTAGGGGCAGGTCCGGGTCGCCCTGTGCGAGGGGTTGGGGAACTAGTCCCCGCACTCTTTCATTTGGAACCGGTGGTCTTACGTCTAGTAGAAGAGGATGCGGGTCCCTTGCCCTTGCGAGAAGACATCCTGGCAAGAAAAAGATGAAACAAATGGTGAGTAAGGGAAAAAGGGAATAACAAAGGAAATAATAGGTGGGTGAGCAATAAGAGGACGCCCCAAAACCCAAATCGTGGCGAAATAGAAACATGACGAAATGTGACAAGCGATGAATGATAGAAAATATATGGATGAAGTGCATGGTAAGTGACAAGACAGAAATTATGGCAAAATAGAAAGTGACAAAAGGAGTATAAAGCAAGGGAACTAGGGAATGGAAAAAAAAATCCCAAATCTCATTGTGCAAGTTCAATCTAAGGAAAAAAATGAAGAGACTCACATTAGAGTGAAGCATAAAGCTTACATGTTCATGGATGAAATGCCATCGTTCTACAATTTAGAATATGCAAAAACCATCTACTATTATGATATTGAGGTGAAAGAGAATCAAAGAAACCCAACACAGAGATGGATGTTCATGGGAAGAAATGGGATTTCAAACATAAGGGACTTTCCATGATCTCTACAGCATGTTAAGTACAAATCAAACATAATGCATTGCATTTGAGTTATTAATTGGGAAGAAAAGAGCAGAAATTGAAGATATCCCCAAATTTGAGAAAACTAAGGCACGGTTGGGGTTTCTCTCCAAAAACTGAGAAGTAAATCCTAAAACTAGAAATAAATCACAAGGGAAACATCACATTTTCATGGAAACACTGTTCTATGAAAAGAAACACAGGAAAAGAACCTAGATTAAAGACTACACATGAGTTCTACCCCCCAAGTACAAGTTCTGAGAAGAAAATGAGGAAGAAACTTACTTGTAAGTAGAGGAGTTGAATCTTCCCAAAAGCGTCGGATCGTTGAGTGAGATCCCGAGTGGAAGCGTCAAGAAGCTCTCCAAAATCGCCTGAGAGAGAGAGAGAGAGAGAGAGTGAGGAAGAAAATGTGAGAACAAATGATGAACAGGGGCTTAAAAGCCCTATTCAAAATTGTAGCTCGGGTAGGACCGGCGGGCCAACCTGCCACCGGTGTCAGCCCATCGGTTGAAGATTTGGACTGACGGGCCGATCGGCGGCCTAACCTGCCCGCCGGTGGCAGCCCACCGGTTGAGAGAAAACTTGAAAAAAAATGGGGTTGTTAATATTATTATTATTATTATTAATATAATAATAATTATTATTATTAATATAATTATTATTATTATTATTAATATAATTAATAATAATTATTATTATTAATATAATTATTATTATTATTATTAATATAATTATTATTATTATTATTAATATATTTATTATTATTATTATTAATATAATAATAATTATTATTATTAATATAATTATTATTATTATTATTAATATAATAATTATTATTATTATTATTCCTATTATAATATGTTATGGTCAAGTGGAACCATTGTCATACTTGTTGAAGTACTAGCCCTGTGTTTTTGGAATTAAGTTGCGGTTAGCTGCAAACGATCATACACTATAATACTCTGCGTGTTGGCATATAATTATGTGCTGATATCAATTCTATGGTGTTTAACCAATGTGGTGTATGATATGCTCCAGGTACAGGGATACGATGGTACGTACTAGATCCAGTAGCTATGCATGAGGAACCCCGCGTGGTCCTCGTCCGGTCGATCGACCACCGAATCCCAGAAGGTCCCGCTCTGTGGGGCAAACCTCATCTCCACAACCTCCAGAGACCTTTGGTCAGGGGGGGCACAAGGGGACCCACCTATGACTGCACTTCCGGACCCTCCACCGGTTATTACTTCGGGGGATGTTGCTACCATAATCCAGTAGTCACAACAGGCTTTCCAGCAACAAATGCTTCAGCAACAGCAAGCATTTATGACTGCTATTCAGCAACAATTGGACCTTTCTCAAACAGGTCAAGCTCCCCGGATACTTACTCCACTGGACCCGCCTTTAGGGTCTGATATGGGACCACAAGTGGGAGGTACACCTCCAATTCCACCATTCGGCGTTCCTCCGTATGTGGTGCCCCCTCCATACCCTTACTATCCAGCTTATGCTCCTAATTACCCACCGATGAATAATACATCAAAGGTAGTGGAGTCATTCAAGAGGAACTTGCCACCTATATTCTCTAAGGTGGGGAGTGATCCTATGGAGCCGGATCAGTGGATCCAAGAGTTGGAGAAGATATTTGAGGTGATTGAGTGCACCGAAGCACAGAAACTTATTTGTGCAGGGTTGCAACTCAAGAAGGAGGCCAACTCTTGGTGGCAAGCCTCCAAGCCCATATTGTTGGCCGCCCATCCGGAACCCACCTGGGAATAGTTTAAGGAGTTGTTCTTGGACAATCATTACCCACGCAGCTTCAGAGACCGCAAGGAGACAGAATTTATGGCCTTAACTCTAGGAGGTAAGACTATCCTTGAATATCAGCAGCAGTTTGAGAGCTTGTTCCATTTTTCCCCTAGGCATATGAGGACAGCTGAAGAGAAGGCTGCAAGATTTCTGAAGGGCCTAAAGGCATCCATTGGGTCTGTACTTGAGGTCTTAGACTTGACAGACTACGGCCAGATTGTGCAGAAGGCCAAGACTATGGAAGATAAGCAAAAGGGAGAACAGTCCCTCACACCTGAATTGTGGAAGAGAACAAATCTATTTCCGGATATGGGCAACTCCTCCAAGGCATACTGTGGGTCATACAGTGTTGGGCCTACATATAGGCAGCCTTATAAGCCATCTAGCTACCCTCCTCAACCGGCTGGTGGTTTGGGCTCTACATCCTTCCGCCCAAACACTAGTGCGGTATGTACAGTTCCAAGGCAGCCCCAACCTCCATCTTCAACGGGTCCAGTGCAGAGGGGCCCTGCCCCAGTTTCGGCGTCTCAGATCCATTGCTTTAACTGCCATTCCTATGGACACTATACAAAAGACTGTCGGGTCAGACCAGCCTTGCCCTCTAGTCAGCCCTCTGTGTACCGACCTCCCTTAACTCGGGGAAATCAACCGCAAGGAAGGATGTATGCCCTATCAACTGAGGAAGCTGAGGCCAGCACAGAAGTGGTAGCAGGTATATTTTAAATTTAAGAATTTCATTATGTTAAATATTGATGACCTGCTGAAATTATATACATTGTTACACCAGGTGTCCTAACTATATCGAGCATACCAGCCTATGTTTTATTCGATTCAGGAGCTACACATTCATTCGTATCTAAGAGATTTGCTGAGAAACTTGGCATGCCACCCAGGACCCTAGATCATGGGATGATTGTTAGTATGCCTACTGGTAAATTTACACAGTTGAAGGAGGTGTATGGGCCGTGCCTAGTGGAGATCAGTGGGAAGAAATTGGATGCACAACTCATTAAGTTCAATATACAGAATTTCGATGTTATACTGGGCATGGATTGGTTGTCGGCTCATGGAGCTAATGTGATGTGTGCTGAAAAGCTGATTAGGGTGACAGATGACAAAGGAAGAGAATTGGTATACCGAGCAGATAAAATGAAACGGGTGAGAAAGGTCCTCGTCTCCTCCCTTCAAGTGGTAAAGTTGTGTGAGAATGGATGCCAGGGCTACTTAGCATTGGTACTTGATGTTGGTGTAAGGATTACACCTCTAGAAGAGGTAAAGGTGGTTAAAGAGTTTCCCGACGTCTTTCCAGATGATCTGATGCATTTACCGCCTGATAGAGAGTTGGAGTTTGCCATAGACTTGGTTCCTGGAGCAGCTGCAGTGTCTAAAGCCCCATACCGAATGGCACCAGCCGAACTGAAGGAGTTGCAGATACAGTTGCAGGAATTATTGGAAAAGAGGTTTATTCGCCCAAGTGTTTCACCTTGGGGTGCCCCAGTATTGTTTGTCAAGAAGAAGGATGACAGCTTGCGTATATGCATCAATTACCGGGAATTAAATAAGCTAACCATTAAGAGCCGGTATCCATTGCCACGCATTGATGATTTATTTGACCAGCTGCAGGGTGCCAAAGTATTTTCAAAGATAGACCTTCAATCATGCTATTATCAGCTTAAGATAAAGAGCGGTGACATACCCAAGACAGCATTCAGGACTCGGTATGGTCACTATGAGTTCCTACTGTTATCTTTTGGGTTAACCAATGCATCGGTAGCATTCATGGATTTAATGAATCGAGTATTTCATGATGTCCTCGATAAATGGGTAATTATTTTTATTGATGACATCCTGATATACTCCAAGACAGAAGAGGAGCACACTCAACATTTGAGAATGGTGTTATAGAGGTTGAGAGAACAACAATTGTTTGCCAAATACAGCAAATGTGAATTTTGGCTTGAGCAAGTTGGATTCCTGGGGCACGTAGTGTCTAAGGCCGGAATTGAGGTGGATCCTGATAAGGTGAAAGCAGTAGTAGAGTGGGAAAGCCCTAAAAATGTAATTGAAATTAGAAGCTTCTTGGGTTTGGCTGGATATTACTGGCGCTTCATTGAAAATTTTGCTCGAATCTCGGCACCAATGACTAAATTAACCAAAAAGGGTGTGAAATTCGACTGGGTAGAGGATTGTGAGAAGAGTTTCCAGGAATTGAAGAAGAGGTTGGTGTCGGCCCCTGTGTTGACCATCCCTGAAGGCACAGGCGGAATGACAGTCTACACTGATGCTTCAAAGTTGGGTTGGGTTGTGTTCTCATGCAACGCGGAAAGGTGATAGCGTATGCTTCCCGACAACTAAAGGAATATGAGAAGAACTACCCCACTCATGACTTGGAATTAGCCGCAGTCATCTTTGCCCTAAAGATTTGGCGACATTATTTGTATGGGGAAAAGTGCGAGATATATAGTGATCACAAAAGCCTTAAGTACTTTTTCACCCAGAAGGATTTGAACATGAGGCAGAGGAGATGGCTTGAACTCATGAAGGATTATGATTGCGACATTCAATATCATCCCGACAAGGCTAATGTAGTGGCAGATGCGTTGAGTCAGAAGGCACAGACTATGTCACTCTCATACTTAGCAGTCAGCCCACCACTTGTACAAGAGGTGACGCTAATGGATGAAACCCTCTTATATGAAGGAGCAACCTTAGAGCTTGAACATCAACTAGAAAACCTTAAATGGTTGACTGGATCCGTAGTGGCTCTACAGGTGCATCCGACTATTAGGCAAGAGGTAATAATGAAACAACCTCAGGATCCTAAATTGTAGCGGATCAGAGTTAAGGTTCAAGATCAAACATTGAATGACCCTGATTTTTTTTTAGCCAGTGATGGAGCATTGATGTTTCGAGGCAGATTGTGTGTACCCGATGATTTGGATATACAAGACAAGATAGTGTGAGAAGCACATAGCTCCGAGTACTCACTCCACCCAGGAAGTACAAGGACGTATAATGACCTCAAACAAAATTACTGGTGGCCAAGCATGAAAGTCACAATAGCTCTATATGTAGCGACTTGTCTTACATGCCAGAAAGTAAAAGCTGAGAGGCATCGACCTTATGGTACTCTTCAGCCACTCCCAGTACCAGAATGGAAGTGGGATAGGATTACAATGGACTTCATCACTAGACTACCATGTACACCTAAGGGGAAGGACGCGATATGGGTGATCATTGATTGGCTTACTAAGACTGCTCATTTCATTCCCATCAAGACCAAGTTCTCTATGGCCAAATTAGCACAACTTTATATGGAGAACATAGTGCACTTACATGGAGTGCCAGTGAGCATTGTATCAGATAGGGACCCAAGATTCACTTCCAGATTTTGGAAAAGCTTCCAGCATGCCTTGGGATCACAATTGAATTTGAGTATTGCTTTCCACCCACAGACTGATGGTTAGTCGGAGTGAACCATACTGATATTAGAAGACATGCTCAGGGCATGTGCAATGGAAATGTGTGGTAGTTGGGAAGAACATATACCCCTTATGGAGTTTTCCTAAAATAACAGTTACCAAGCTACAATTGGGATGGCTCCGTATGAGGCATTATATGGTAGGAAGTGCAGAACTCCTCTGTATTGGGATGAGGTGGGCAAACACCGAATGTTAGGACCTGAAATGATATAGATGACTTGTGACAAGGTCGATGTTATTCGAGAACGGATTAAAGCAGCTCAGTCTCATCAAAGAGCTATGCAGACACCTGCAGAAAAGACATTGAATTTTAGCCAGGAGAAAAGGTGTTTCTCAAGATCTCTCCTACTAAAGGGTTGCAAATATTTCACAGAAAGGGGAAGTTGAGCCCAAGATACATTGGCCCATTTGAAATCTTAGCCCGGGTTGGCTCAATAGCCTACATGCTTGCTCTGCCACCTTCACTCGGGGATGTTCATAACGTGTTTCATGTATCCATGCTGAAGTGATACGTCCATGATCCATCCCATGTATTACCCATGGAACCAGAGTATCTAGAAGCTGATATGACCTATACAGAGCAGCCAATTGAAATTTTGGACCAAAAGGTGAAAACCCTTCGCAACCGCTCCATTTCCTACGTAAAGGTGCGATGGGCAAATCATTCACTTGAAGAAGCATCTTGGGAGAAAGAAGATGAAATCCAAGCCAAGTACCTCATCTTTTTGAACAACCAGGTACACCAATTTCGAGGATGAAATTTTCAGAAAAGGGGGGGGTAAATGTAATACCCTACTTTTTTAAACTCGGTCTGATTACACGGTTGACCCGGTTTAACCATGCAGGACCCGAACCGGAGAGAGTTAAGGCGGGTTCCTTATGGACCATGATGGCCAAGGTGACCTTAAACACAGGCTGGCCAAACAAGTCCGAACTAGTGCCAGAGGAGATGGGTGTACCCAAACCATGTACATGCACATATCATAATGCCATGTATGGATAAAGCAGGTATGTAGCCATATTCTAAAGCGCATACATGCAATATACTTTACGCCGAGAGGGTGATTCATGCTGAGAGTCGAATCCCATAAAAATCCCACTTGTTGGCCAATTTCTGGCTCTCAGGTGGGTGGTCACAGGTGGGCGCATCCACTCACCTGACTGACCCACCCATGTGATTACTTAGTTATTCTAAAAGGTATAAATAGCTATCTTATGTTTTCCATTTTTCTTTTTCTCATTTATGACACTCGGACGTTTGGTGAGAAGAGTAAAGAGGAGAGAGAAAAGAAGGGAAAGAAGAGGAAAAGAGAAGGAAGAGGAAGAAGAGATGGATTTCAGCGGCGCCGAGGTTTGATCTTCCCATTCTGACGCCAGAAGAGTGATCTCCAATACGAGATCTACGTTTAGAGGTGAGCAAAGGCTGGGTTCCTTAAACTTTCACCATACCCAAGTAAAACCCTTGATTTGGGTAGAGTTTCTTAAGGTCTCGTAGATCCCCCTTGAGATGATGAATCTAAGGTTTAATAGATGGTTTATGTGTTGATTTTGAAGGATTTGAAGGAGTGTTTCAACGGTTGGAGGAGCATTGGTGATTTGAAGTGATTTTGGGGTCTTTGAACGAGTTCTTGAACAAAGAAGATAAGATGGCTTCCATTCCTTAAATCTAACCTAGATCTAGGTTAGAACCATCTTATGAGACCTTGAATGTGTGAAGAATGGGTTTGGAAAAGCCCCATTTGGTTCCCCAAAGGTTGGGGGAAGTTTGGGAAAAAATGACATTTTCTTACCAAGACCGGTGGGCCAAACGGCCCACCTGAGGGCACCCGCCTGAGAGGGCAGGCCCTCGGGGCCAACCGACGGGCCCAAGCGGTGGGCTGACTGGTGGGCCAACCTGCACGTCAATCTTAGCAGGACCCTTGGGCCCAACCAACCGGCCCAACCGATGGGTGGACCGGGGGGCCGACCTGCCCGTCGGTCATGACTGGTGGGTCTGACTAGTGGGTCATGATAGGTGAGCTGTCCAACCCACCCGAGTGGCTCCCAATGTGATTTTTACGTCCGAACGGACCCAAAATGGATGTGCAACCTTCTTTTAGGATTCTAAACCTGATTTTGTCATTGGGTCGTATTAATTTTGATTCCAAAATGGTGAAATGCTAACCCCATTCACTTATGTTAGGTTCACCAACACGTACACTTATCGCACCAGATCTCTCCCGTACCGAGCGTGAGTCCTTGTACACTACAGGTAAGTGGGGAGAGGACGTTTGGATTTATGATAAGGCTTGCTTGGCATTCATTTAATTGTATCTAGACTAGTCATGTCATCATGTGAATTATGTGTAACTTAGCCATCCTCATATTATTATGACTTGTGTGTTGTGTTTATTTTCTTAATGTCAAATGATGATGTGAATATGTGATGAATGATGACATCATTGTGCATAATGCATTAGTAGACTAGATGCCATAGTCGGCTTGGAAACGAGTGCATTGGAGGCTCGTGGAATGGGACGCAGAGGCACTATGCAATCGTACTATGTCACATAGGAGCATGCCGTGTAGGATTATCATCTTCCCGTGCTACGACCCTTCCCAACAGGGGTTGAGGTGTTGGGTTATCATTTGGGGAGAAGTAGTGGTCACGGTTATCGGGTCACTGTGGCAGTTAGACATACGCCCGGCTGGTCAATAGGACAGTCGGCAACCCCGGTGGTATATTCAAGAGGGCCAATTGTATTGCTTTTAAATTGCTAGAGTCAGCACCTTTATTTCTATTATTTACTTTATGTTGAGAGCCGGTGGTCGGCATGTTTTACTTTTCTGAGTACTCACGGTGGGCCTTCTCCAACAGCCCTATGGGTGTATCGTGGGATGAAGTTCGCGGCTCGTACCCAGAGTATATGCGCACTGTGGTTGTAGTAGCACTAAACCAAGGACTTAGTAATGTTATTTAGGTGGATGTGATTAAAAATGAATTGCATAGCATAGAGAGCATATGGTTGTGATTGTTGGGAAACATGTCCACACTCCTTGCCATGTTTTGGTGTTAACAAACAAACATACATCTTTAACTTGATTGTTAAAGTGTGATTAGCTTGAAGAAACCCTTAGAAGATCGATGGTCGAATCAAGACATGAAGCTAAGCTTAAAGACATGAAACAGCAAACAAGAAGGAAAGAAGATGAAGGGCTAAAGAATGGAAGATTCAAGTGAAGAAGAAGACCACTAGGATAGATTAGTTATTTTTAATGTAATTTGTAATTTCCACATACTTATATGCACTCACCTCATGCATGTGCATTGCATCATATTAGAATGACCATAGAGCATGCCTTGACTAGGTATGGAAAGTTTCTAAGTGGTGTGGAACACACAGTAACCTAACTCAAGGGTATTTAGGGAATCTTAAAGTTAGTATCAGGAGACGAAACCTTCATAGAAATTGTAGGAAATTGAGTTGTGATTCCAACACAACTGATCTCAAGTCAATCCAAGGTTGGACCAAAAAGTTATAGTCAAAACACTGGTGACTGGTCAGTATGACAGAGCATGTCATGTTGGCGGTCGACCGGCTGGAAGCCCCAGTAGACCGGAACCACCCGAGACCATAGGCGGTCGACCGTCTGGAAGCCCCGATCGATTGGACCTGTCCGAGACCATAGGCGGTCGACCGGTTGAAAGTCCCGGTCGACCGGTGCCTGTCTGGAAGTACTCCAACGACTATTTTCTTGCCTACAACTGCTCTTGGCGGTCGACCGGCTACCAATGGCGGTCGATCGGCTACCAATGGCGGTCGATCGGCTACCAATGGCGGTCGACCGGTATACCCAGAATATGTCCGTTAGAGCTTGATTCCCTACCTAAAATGCGTCACTAAGTTCACCTATAAATACCCTAATCACTCTTAATTAATTATTCATTAAGAAAGAGCTTTAAGAGCATTGTTGCAAGCATTAGAGAAATTTATTTTCTACTTGAGTTATTCTATTACACAAATCCCAAACAAGAGGCTCAAGTCTTAATCAAAGTCCTCTACTCTCTCCTGTGCAAGTCAAAGCCGTAAGAGAGGACTTTACAAAAGGTGCATCACTCATCATTTATTATTCATTATCATTTACACCACACTTGAGGTATTCCTCTTATTCCACTATTTCTTATTTTCTGTTTTTTACAATTCTAGACTGTACTTAGGATTGTAAGGATACTCTTATCCTAAAAAGAGAAAGGTCTCTCTTTACCTCTAAAAGAGATTGTGAAGGCGTCTCTCTGCCTGGAAAGGAGATTTGTAAGGATACTCTTATCCATAAAAAGATTGTAAAGGTTTTTCTTTCCTACTTACTATACTGAAATGGAGAACTAGTGGAATACCTTACAAGAGGATTCTTGTAGGGAGTGGACTAGACTCGAATTGAGTCGAACCACTATATATCTTGTGTCGTGGTTGTTCTTATATTATTTATTCAGTATTGCTTTTAAATTACAATCATACTTGTGATCTGTACATCGAAAAGAGTTAAATTCCACTAGTATAACCTATTCACCCCCCCTCTAGGTTATTTCAATTGGTATCAGAGTGGGAGCTCAATTTATTTAAGACTATATCGTCTTAATAGTGAGTCAAAGACCATGACCACATTCCAAGGACCACCAGAAGGCATGAACGCCTCGAGACCCCCGTACTTTAATGGAGAAAACTTTTCTTTCTGGAAGTGCAGATAAAAGAATTTTGTGTGTGGTCACAACATTCTTGTATGGAGAGCCATAGAGAATGGACCATACACTATCACCAAGATAGTTGATGGAAAGACAGTACCTAAGGATGAAGGAGAATGGACAGCTGAAGACATCACCCTCATCCAGTACAACTTCCGTGCCATTACATTCCTTCAATGTGCCCTCAATGAACAAGAGTTCAACCGAGTCATTGCATGTGACACGGCTAAAGAAATTTGGGATATGCTTCTTGTCACACACGAAGGTACAGCAGAGGTAAAAGAAAGAAAGGTAGATCAACTTGTCTCTGATTACGAGTCATTCTCTATGAAAGAAAATGAGTCAATAACCTCTATGTTCACTAGATTTACTGATATTGTGATATTGAATAATCTTAAAGGTTTAGGCAAGACTTATACTAACGCTGAAAAAGTCAGAAAAATCTTAAGAGCCTTACCTGCAGCTTGGAGACCCAAGAAAACAGCAATAGAAGAAGCCAAAGATTTGACGAAAATCTCCTTGGACTACTTGCTTGGATCTCTCCAAACACATGAAGTAGAGCTGAATGCCGACAAACCAAATTCTGAGAAAAGGAGAACCATAGCGCTAAAATCAACTCAACCTATCGAAGAAGTAAGTGATGATGAAGAAGATGAAGAATTCGACATGGAAAAGGAAATTTCACTCATCACGAGGAAATTCAACAAATTCCTCAAACAGAAAGGAAGATTCCAACACAAGAACAAATCCTACGGTGACAAATCCTATGGGGAAAAAGGTAAAACAAAAATTAAACCCAAGGAAATTCCTACTAAAGACGTAGTGTGTTTTGAGTGCAGAAAGCCTAGACATTTCAGAACTGAATGCCCAAATAAATCAAAAAGAAAGGCCTATGCAGCTACATGGGACTCAAGTGATGAAGAGAAAAGTAAATTTGGAGAAGAAGTCACCAACCTCGCCTTGATGGCCATCGGAGATGAAGAACAAGAGGTATGTGAAATTCAACCTGAACTTTTAGTAAGGGACTCTAATGAGGAACTTCAAGAAGCCTTCGAGGCCTTATATGAAGAAAGTATAAAATTAGAGTCTGATAAAAGTAAACTTGAAAAGGAGGTTGAAACACTAAATAAGAGAGTGGAGGCACTAA
Source organism: Macadamia integrifolia (assembly GCF_013358625.1). Taxonomy (NCBI): domain Eukaryota; kingdom Viridiplantae; phylum Streptophyta; class Magnoliopsida; order Proteales; family Proteaceae; genus Macadamia; species Macadamia integrifolia. The sequence goes on from NW_024868109.1 coordinate 68,039, forward strand.
CCTCAAAGGTAAGTGAACTGGAGGAAGAAAACTTTAAGTTGAACTCCACCCTCTGCACCTTTACCCAGGGGCAAAAGAACCTTGACAACCTTCTAGGTTCTCAAAGGAAGAGTCCAAATGAAAGAGAAGGACTGGGTTATAATGGACAAAATCCATATAGAAATGGGAATCCAAGAAGGGGTGACCAAAGAAACCAACCATCCACCTCCTACATTAAATGTAGTTTTTGTAAAAAGACAGGACACTCCATAAAACAGTGTCACTCCAAGAAAAAGCCCAACTCTCAAACTGAGAGATCAAGAGTAAACCTTGCCTACTACTACACACCCCTAAGAAGGCAATATAGGCCTCAAGAAAACTCTAGACCTATGCCCAGGTATAGAAAAACCCAACCTCATAGAGAGTACTCTATTGAGAGGCCCCAAAGGCAATTCCAAGGATACAAGAACTATCCTAGTGAGACTTATAGACCACGAGGGAAATACCAAAACCAAGGACTCTATAGATACTATACTCCAAGATCAAATGGATCTTATAAAAAATAGAGGACTCAAAGAAACCTAAGGCCATTCCAAAGGCAGAACCAAAATCCTAAAAAGTACAAAACCATTTGGGTTCCAGTCGGGAACTTTGACACTAACAATGGTGGACCCATGAGATTATGGGGACCAATGTACGATTAAATTTCTATTATAGGTTTGCTTGAAGAATAAGGTGGAAGCTGAATGGGTCATCGACAGTGGATGCTCCAAACACATGACATCCAACAAGAACCTATTCTCAAGCTTACGGGACTATGATGGGTCTCCTTTGGAGATGACAGGAAAGGAAAGATTGCTGGTATTGGAAAAATAAAACTTGGAGGTATTTCAATCTCGAACGTTTACTTTGTGAAAAATTTGAACTACAATCTCCTAAGTGTAAGTCAATTATGTAGCATTGGATACAAAGTAGAATTCAATGTCTCCCACTGTTGTATGGAAGATACAAATGATAATCTAATACTAAAAGGATCTAAGAAAAACAACATTTATTTTTGTATACTTGATGAAGTAAGTTCCTTAAATGCATGCTTGGTTTCTAACCATAGTGAATCTTCATTATGGCATAGAAGACTTGGACATATAAATGTCAAGTTGATTCAAACCATAGCATCCAATGATCTTGTGAGGAACCTCCCTAAAATCAAGTATGAAAAAGATAGCTTTTGTGATGCCTATCAAAAAGGCAAACAAACCAAAGTTTCCCATAAGTCGAAGAATATTGTCTCTTCCTCTAGACCATTAGAACTACTTCATCTAGACTTATTTGGACCTATCACATGAGTGGTAAAAATTACACCTTTGTAATTGTTGATGACTACTCTAGGTACACTTGGACTGTTTTTCTGAAAAATAAAAATGATGCCTTCGATGAATTTGCAACTCTATGTAACAGATTGAAAAATCAGAAATGGTATACTATAACCTCTGTTAGGAGTGACCATAGAGGAGAATTTAACAATATAAGTAAATTTGACTTATACTGCAACAAGTATGGTATTGACCATAACTTCTCCGCTCCTAGAACACCTCAATCAAATGGAGTAGTTGAAAGGAAAAACAGGTCATTACAAGAGACTGCAAGGACTATGCTTAATGAATACACTTTGCCTAAGTACTTTTGGGCTGAAGCTGTAAATACAGCATGTTATGTACTAAATAGAATAATCCTTAGACCTTTTCTTTCTAAAACACCTTATGAACTATATTTTGGTAAAATACCAAAAGTAAACTACTTTAGAGTATTTGGATGTAAATGCTTCATCCTAAACACCAAAAACCATCTTGAAAAATTTGATGCAAAATCTGATGAAGGAATATTCTTAGGATACTCACTCAACAGTAGGGCATATAGAATTTTTAATAAAAAATCCTTAATGGTTGAAGAATCTATGAATGTAAGATTTGATGAATCTTTACCTAATGATTTAAATAAATCTCTTGCTGATGATGATGATATTATTGATGAACTTAAGAACGAAACTAATGATATTTCTCTTAACGATTCAAATGATGTTACCATAGAAAAATTAGAAACACTACCTAAAGAAGTCATTCCTCATAGGAATCATCCCCTAGAAAACATCATAGGAGATCTAGATGGAGAAATCCAGACTAGATCTAAAACCCGAGAGGTATGCAATCACACTGCATTTATCTCAAGGATCGAACCTAAGAACATAGAAGAAGCGCTAAAAGACAGTGATTGGATTATAGCTATGCAAGAGGAGCTTCACCAGTTTGAAAGAAGCAAGGTATGGGAACTTGTCCCTAAACCTGACCACCACACCATCATTGGTGCTAAGTGGGTCTTTCGTAATAAACTGGATGAAGATGGGAACATAGTGAGAAATAAAGCAAGATTAGTTGCCAAAGGGTATAATCAGCAAGAGGGAATAGACTATGATGAAACCTATGCACCAGTAGCAAGGTTGGAGTCCATTAGAATGTTACTAGCTTTTGCATGCCATAAGAACTTTAAACTATATCAAATGGATGTCAAAAGTGCCTTCTTGAATGGATACATTCAAGAAGAGGTATATGTAGCTCAACCTCCCATCTTTGAAGATCCTAAGTTTCCAAACCATGTCTATAAACTTGAGAAAGCTCTATATGGACTCAAACAAGCCCCTAGAGCTTGGTATGAGAATTAAGTACGTTCTTGATAGAAAGTGGCTTCTCAAGAGGGAAGATTGACACAACCCTGTTCGTGAAGAACCTGAAGAATGACATACTCATTGTTCAAATCTATGTAGATGATATCATTTTTGGCTCAACCAATGAGAGAATGTGTACTGAATTCAGTAACAAAATGAGCAATGAATTTGAAATGAGTATGATGGGAGAGTTAAATTTCTTCCTTGGACTTCAAATAAAACAGATTGATAATGGAATTTTCATAAATCAAAGCAAATACACCAAGGAGCTGCTAAAGAAATTTGATATTAACAGTCAAAAACCTTCAGACACTCCGATGAGCTCATCCTTGAAACTAACCAAGGATGAGGATGGACCTTCTGAGGATGTAACTAGATATAGAGGCATGATTGGAAGCCTTCTATATCTAACAGCAAGTAGACCTGACATCATGTACAGTGTATGTGCATGTGCTCGATTTCAAGCTGATCCCAAGAGATCACACCTCACTGCTGTAAAACGAATTTTTAAATATCTGAAAAGCACTTGTGATGTTGGGTTATGGTACCCCAAAAACCAACCCCTTGACTTGGTCAGCTTTTCAGATGTTGATTTCGCAGGTTGCCATATTGACAGAAAAAGTACCAGTGGTACTTGTCACTTTCTCAGCTCTTGCCTTGTCTCTTGGTTTAGCAAGAAACAAAACTCCGTTGCTTTATCTACCACAGAAGCTGAATATATGATAGCTGGTAGATGTTGTGCTCAAATCCTTTGGATGAAGCAAACTCTCCAAGACTTTGGAGTGCGTTTCGAATCTTGCCCAATCATGTGCGATAACACTAGTGCCATAAACTTGAGTAAAAATCCCATTTTACACTCAAGGGCAAAGCACATTGATATTCGACACCACTTTCTACGAGACACCATTCAAAATGGTGATGTCTCTCTAGAATTCATTGAAACTGATAAACAACTCGTAGATATATTTACTAAACCTCTTAGTGAAGAGCGTTTTAGTATCCTAAGGAAGGAACTTGGCATTTGTAACCCATTTGGCTGAATAAACATTTCTTTTTGAAAATTCTTTTCCTAAAACCCCTGACTTGAAAAATCCTTTCCACAACCATAAAGTTTTTGTGTTCTAAAAATTTCTTGGAATCAAACCAGTCCACCTCCAAAATATACCGGTCGACCGCCACTGACCGAATGGTTTTTTGGTTGACCGCCAAGGACTTCCGGTCGACCGCCTCTAACCGAAAGGGATATCGATCGACCGCCACAATATACTGGTCGACCGACGCCGCCGAAAATTCGATTCTTCACTCTTTAAAATCAACTTTTTAACCCATTTTTTTCACAACTTTGGAATCCTATTTGGTCTAAAACCCTATTTCGACTATTAATCTCCCAAACCCCTAGCCTAGAACTTCATTCCACCCTATAACTCTTGAGATTCATTCCTATTCATCTCCCAAAACCCTTGCATCTCTTTCTCTCTTACACCTCTAATCATCATGGACTCTCAACGCCCAAATAGAGGTAAGAAAACCGTGGCTCATAAAGGAAAAAGGAAGGCCTCTGACAAAGATCCATGGTTCTCCTCCACTATTGCTCAAGAATCATGGGATCTCTACATCTCTCGCAACATAGAGCAAGGTAGGACCATCAATACCGACTCTTTATCTAGGTATGACATCAAAGACCTTTTTGATGCTTTGGGATGGGGTAACATTCTCAAACTTGACTCCCATTGTTATCCCCATTTAGTCAAAATGTTCTTTTGCAACCTTACCTTCTCTGGTGAAGGTGACACCCTTATGGTCCATTCCTATGTTAAGGGCGTTCCAATAGACCTCGACATCCTGATTTTAGGAGAAATCCTAGACATTTCTGTGATAGGGGACCTCAAGTACTACCAATCCAAGACCTACATAGAACAATTCATGGATGTTGACTGTGTGTATTCTAGCATTATGAAGGAATATGCTAATACACACAAAATTAAGGCTAAAGAACTTACGGATATAGGGAAGATTGTCAATCTTATCATCTCTTACAACATTCTCCCAAAGAGTGGTCATAGAGATGAAGTCTCCCCATTTCATGCCTATCTTACCTACTGTGTCTGCAAAAGTGTACCCATCAACCTTCCTTACATCCTGCTCAAAACAATGATTACCCATGGTGATAGACTTCGAAAGGGAAATCTACCCTATGGACGGATGATTTGCCAAATCATGGACCACTTTCAAGTAGATTTTTCTAGTGAATCATTTGACCCATTTTCCCAAGAGATCAATATTTCCACCATTCGCAAAATGCATCTTCTTCCCCAGCAGTCCACACACTCCAAAAAGGCTACTGCTGGACCTAGCCAGCCACAACAACCAGGCAGGGATGAGACCTCAGCCTATGCAACTGTTGCTGATCTTCGGAAAGTTGGAAATATCATCCTTTCTCAGTTGGCAAAAATGGAAAGAAAGCAGAATGAGATTCTCAAGCTCCTCCGCAACGAAGAGGACGCTGAGGATGACGAAGAAGACAATGACGAGATGGACATGGAGGATGAGGATGCAGCAGATTAGAACTTATGTTTTCTTCTTGCAAATTTTCTGTTTGTTTCAATTATATACTTTGACATTTATGAAAAGTTGAACTTATGCTACTTTCTATGTGGCACATACTCAGGGGGAGTATTTTTTTTTGTGTCGTTTTGATTACCTTTTTGCTGTTGACAAAAGGGGGAGAAGATTTACTTCTGACAATGACAATGGTAGTATGACAATGACAATGATAGTATTGGTATCAGTATGACAATGACAATGATAGTATTATCTTTAAACTGTTTATGGAAATGACTTTATCTATCCTTGTTTACTTTCTGGCTCTGCATTTCATTGTCTATGTTTGTTTGTCATCACCAAAAAGGGGGAGATTGTTGGGAAACATGTCCACACTCCTTGCCATGTTTTGGTGTTAACAAACAAACATACATCTTTAACTTGATTGTTAAAGTGTGATTAGCTTGAAGAAACCCTTAGAAGATCAAAGGTCGAATCAAGACATGAAGCTAAGCTTAAAGACATGAAACAACAAACAAGAAGGAAAGAAGATGAAGGGCTAAAGTATGGAAGATTCAAATGAAGAAGAAGACCACTAGGATAGATTAGTTATTTTTAATGTAATTTGTAATTTCCACATACTTATATGCACTCACCTCATGCATGTGCATTGCATCATATTAGAATGACCATAGAGCATGCCTTGACTAGGTATGGAAAGTTTCTAAGTGGTGTGGAACACACAGTAACCTAACTCAAGGGTATTTAGGGAATCTTAAAGTTAGTATCAGGAGACGAAACCTTCATAGAAGTTGTAGGAAATTGAGTTGTGATTCCAACACAACTGATCTCAAGTCAATCCAAGGTTGGACCAAAAAGTTATAGTCAAAACACTGGTGACTGGTCAGTATGACAGAGCATGTCATGTTGGTGGTCGACCGGCTGGAAGCCCCGATCGACTGGAACCACCCGAAACCATAGGCGGTCGACCGTCTGGAAGCCCTGGTCGATCAGACCTGTCCGAGGCCATAGGTGGTCGATCGATTGAAAGTCCCGATCGACCGGTGCCTGTCTGGAAGTACTCCAACGACTATTTTCTTAAAGTTAGTATCAGGAGACGAAACCTTCATAGAAGTTGTAGAAAATTGAGTTGTGATTCCAACACAACTGATCTCAAGTCAATCCAAGGTCGGACCAAAAAGTTATAGTCAAAACACTGGTGACTGGTCAATATGACAGAGCATGTCATGTTGGCGGTCGACCGGCTGGAAGCCCCGATCGACCGGAACCACCCGAGACCATAGGCGGTCGACCGTCTGGAAGTCCTGGTCGATCAAACCTTTCTGAGACCATAGGCGGTCGACCGATTGAAAGTCCCGGTCGACCGGTGCCTGTCTGGAAGTACTCCAACGGCTATTTTCTTGCCTACAATGGCTCTTGGCGGTCGACCGGCTACCAATGGCGGTCGACCGGCTACCAATGGCGGTCGACTGCTATACCCAGAATATGTCCGTTAGAGCTTGATTCCCTACCTAAAATGTGTCACTAAGTTCACCTATAAATACCCTAATCACTCTTAATTAATTATTCATTAAGAAAGAGCTTTAAGAGCATTGTTGCAAGCATTAGAGAAGTTTATTTTCTACTTGAGTTATTCTATTACACAAATCCCAAACAAGAGGCTCAAGTCTTAATCAAAGTCCTCTACTCTCTTCTGTGCAAGTCAAAGCCGTAAGAGAGGACTTTACAAAAGGTGCATCACTCATCATTTATTATTCATTATCATTTGCACCACACTTGAGGTATTCCTCTTATTCCACTATTTCTTATTTTTTGTTTTTTACAATTCTAGACTGTACTTAGGATTGTAAGGATACTCTTATCCTAAAAAGAGAAAGGTCTCTCTCTACCTCTAAAAGAGATTGTGAAGGCGTCTCTCTGCCTGGAAAGGAGATTTGTAAGGATACTCTTATCCATAAAAAGATTGTAAAGGTTTTTCTTCCGTACCTATTGTACTGAAAAGGAGAACTAGTGGAATACCTTACAAGAGGATTTTTGTAGGGAGTGGACTAGACTCGAATTGAGTTGAACCACTATATATCTTGTGTCATGGTTGTTCTTATATTATTTATTCAGTATTGCTTTTAAATTACAATCATACTTGTGATCTGTACATCGAAAAGAGTTAAATTCCACTAGTATAACCTATTCACCCCCCCTCTAGGTTATTTCAGTGATTTGCTGTGTGGACTGCTGTGTGGTCCTTCTTTTCACTTACTGAGCTTGTGAGCTCATCTCACGTGTGCACCTCTTTTAGATGATTTTGCAAGTCATCAAACCGAAGAGCATAGGTCGGGCCCTAGAGTTGAATTCCCGAAAGAGGATTGGTGGGTCCCTGAGGAATTTGAGCACGGCACAGACTGCTCGTTCAAGGGCTGTGCTGCAGGACCGCAGTTCTGATATCGAGCTGAGCTCTACCTTTTGATACCAAGCTGAGCTCTACCCTTTGATACCGAGCTGAGCTCTACTTCTAATACCGAGCTGAGCTGACTCTCTGATTTTTTATGATTCCCTTTGTGTACTTGATATATAAATTGTATTCTTTTTGTGTAAATATCATGCCTGCGGGCCCACATGTACTTAACTATGTAATTACAATTTGGGTATCAAGTATAATGGGAACATTTACAGGTAAACTAAGTCTTCCGCTGAACTGTTGAACACTTTCATAGTTGTATGTGTGCTGTGGTGGAATACTGTATTAGATGATCCTGGCAGGTTTGGGTTAGCTGGTGTTAACCCGGTCACTGGGCCGGTTCTATGTGAACGGGGTGTGACACATGTGATTTGCCTCCACTTGCAAGCTTGCAACCTATGTTCATCAGAGACCCACGTTAATGCTGTATTATAACACTTTCGGCAGGTGGCATGTAAACACCTTTGCACCCAGGAGCAACTTGGAAACGCATTTCTCTAAATACCATAAAGGCCACAAAACCGAGCATGAGAAAACTCTTACAAGCCACAAACCCACAAGAATGCAATTTTCTTTTTAAAAACAAAAGTGGAGGGGGGGAGGGGGAGGGACTCGTGATATGTCTCCACCAATAAGCTTGCAAACCTATGTTCTCCAGAGACCTACATTAATTTCGCATTTTAACACTTGCGGCATGAGGCATGCAAACACCTCCGCACCTAGGCCCGACTTAGAAATGCATTCCTCCAAATACCAAAGGCCACAAAACCAAGCATGGCAAAACTCTTGCAAGCAACATACCCACGAGAATGGAAATTTTTTTATAAAGCAAGGAGGGGGGAGGGACGCATGATCTACCACCACCTGCAAGCTTGCAACCTTGCAACCTACCCACGTTAATGTCGTATTATAGCACTGGCCGCAAAAAGCCATACAAGCACCTCCACACCTAGGCACGACTTAGAAATGCACTTCTCCAAACAGCATAGGCCACAAAACCGACCATGAAAAAACCCTTGCAAGCAACAAACCCACGATAGTACAATTTAAAAAAACAAAAAACAATGGGATGGGGGGGGAAGGGACCAACTAAATATTTATTATGCACATTGAATTGACCCATGATTCCGTCAAATGTAGACAACACCCCACCCCTTGCACCATGACCTACATATGATGACAAGCCAAAGAGCAAAGAGGGGTGGAAATGCGTGACTATGACCATGCTTGCAAAAAGTGGCACTAGCACAACTGCACATGGCAGGAAGCAAAGCACGTCAAACTGCCACGGTGCCTAGATGGGATTAATCAATGGGGCCAACGTGTCATTTCCACGTTTTTCACATGCCATGACTCCCTTGGGCATGCTATACAAAAACTAACAAAAGTGGCAGTAGGCTACGATGAGGGTGTAGGTGCAGTGTGCAGGCAGCCATGCAAACCCACTAGCACGCATTGGCCGGCCAAGGTGCAAAACAAGGGGCTAATCATCCGGACCATCATGCCATGTTGCTGTCCTTCACATGCCATGCAACTCTTGGGCATGCTGTGTGGCTACCGACGTATGTGGCAGCAACTATGTAGGGAGCCATGCACGCCCAGCAGCCCTCCATGGCGGGCCACAACGCACATCAAAGGCAATCATCGGAACCAATGTGCCTTGATGGTGATTTTCACATGCCAAGCCTATCTTAGGCATGCCATGTGGCTACGGGCTCATCTGGCAGTAGCTGTGGGGGCATGGCAGCACAAGGTAGGAACCCTTGTGCACGCAATAGCCCAGGGTGGCAGGCAATGGTGTGTGGTAGAGGGGCTGAACATCGGGATGCATTGGCCATTTACTTGTTTAAAAATGCCATACATCTCTGGAAACTACTGTGTAGCTACGGACACATGTGTTAGCAACTGTGGGGGCCTGGCAATGGTAGGTAGGGAGCCATGGGCACCCAGTAGCACACAGTATTGAGACATAGTAATATATATTAGACACAGTAGCTCACATGCCAAGCCTTTGTTGGGCTTTCTTTGCTGCTACAAGCACAGGAGGCAACAGCTATTGAGACATAGTAATATATATTAGGCAACCATGAGGGCCAAGCAGCACGCCATGGCAGGCGCAACGCACAGCAAGGGCCAAATCTTTGAAACCGACATACCATGAAGGTGTTTTCCACAGGAGATGCCACTCTTGGGCATACTGTATGGTGACAGACGCCTGTGGCGAAAGATGTAGAGGCACTGCTGCGCAAGGCAGGCAGCCATGCGTGCACAGCAGCACACAATGGCAAGCAACTGTGTGCGATAGAGGGGATGACTGTCGGGACGGACGCGCCATGTACATGTTTTCACAAGCCACACCTCCCTTGTAAATGTTGTGCATCGACGGGCACATGTGGCAGCAGAAGTGGGGGCGTGGCAGCGCATGGTAGGCATCCATGTGTGCCAAGCAGCCCACGGTGGCAAGCAACTCTATGCGGCAGAAGGGGGCGGTGTTGTACGACAGAAGGGCTGACCATTCACAAGCATGTACACCTTCGTTGGGCATGCTGTGTTGCGACTAGCACACGTTACAGCAGCTGTGGGCTCATGGCATGCAAGGCAGGTAGCCATGCGCGTCTAGCCGCATGCAGTTGCAGGCCTCGACGCACACCAAGGGCCAACTCATCGAAACCCACGTGCGATTTCACTTTTTTTCCCATGCCATGGGTCTTTTGGGTTTGCCTACCATGTCTGCTCATTGTCTGCTGCCCCTCTGTGTGGCCCCTCGAAAACCATCCTAGGAGTGGCACTCCCCTTCCTCAAGGTAGCTCTTATGCTCTTTGCCCCTTTCCAGAAGGAGACATGACCCCCCCCAAAATATACCGTTCTATTTTTTGAGCTTCAAATGTCTAAATCAAATGAAACTTGGTATGAAATTAAGGAAAAATCCAAAGATTATTTTCATGTAAAAATCATTGTTTTCTGATAAAAATTTATTTTTTTATTAATTTTTTAATATTAAAAAACATATTAAATTCAAAAAACATTAAATAATCCATTTTAATGTATTTTTCTGAAAACTAAATTTCGGATGTCTTCTAAAGGTTGATAGAATGTTCTGAAAAATAATGGACCATTCCAACATATTTTGTTATTTTTTAATATTTTATGATTGAAACATTACGAAAAATATCCAAAAAAATGGAAATATGGGATTTAAGTGAAAATGAATATTTGCTACTACCACCAAGATCTACACCGATGGCCGCTTCGCTCTGGCTCACACCCCAGGTTTATGGCGACCGTCATGCCCTCCTACTCATCGGGGCCTGGCAGTTGCCCCGACGGCCGCGTATAGGTTACGCGCTTCAGCGCCATCCATTTTTGGGGCTAGTTGATTCGGCAGGTGAGTTGTTACACACTCCTTAGTGGATTTCGACTTCCATGACCACCGTCCTGCTGTCTTAATTGACCAACACCCTTTGTGGGTTCTAGGTTAGCATGCAATCCAACACTGTAACCCGTCTTTTAGTTCATCCCGCAACGTCAATTCTGCTTACCATAAATGGCCCACTTAGAGCTCTCGATTCCATGGCGCGGCTCAATGAAGTAGCCACGCCATCCTACCTATTTAAAGTTTGAGAATAGGTCGAGGGTGTTCCACCCCCGATGCCTCTAATCATTGGCTTTACCCGATAGAACTCGCCTGCGGGCTCCAGCTATCCTGAGGGAAACTTCGGAGGGAACCAGCTACTAGACAGTTTGATTAGTCTTTCACCCCTATACCCAAGTCAGACAAATGATTTGCACGTCAGTATCGCTATGGGCCTCCACCAGAGTTTCCTCTGGCTTTGCCCCGCTCAGGCATAGTTCATCATCTTTCGGGTCCCGACAGGTATGCTCTCACTCGAACCCTTCACAGAAGATCAAGGTTGGTTAGTGGTGCAACCCACAAGGGGATCCCACCAGTCAGGTTCCTTATGCCTTACGGGTTTTACTCGCCCATTGACTCGCACACATGTCAGATTTCTTGGTCTGTGTTTTAAGACGGGTTGAATGGGGAGCCCGACAGGCCGATGCCTGAAGCATGCAATTGCTAATAGGCACACCATCGAGGCACACGCTTCCTACCACAATCACGGTAATGACATCTCCTCAGGCATAACACGATAACCCGGGCTTGGGATGCCGCCACAATCCACATCGGTCCATGCCCTGAGTCGAGCGGTGGACCTGCTATTAACCGTTTCGCATCCGACCGAGATGCATCATCGACCCCCATCTGCTTCCCTCCTGACAATTTCAAGCACTCTTTGACTCTCTCTTCAAAGTCCTTTTCATCTCTCCCTCGTGGTACTTGTTCACTATCTGTCTCTCACCCATAAATAGCCTTGGACGAAATTTACCACCCAATTGAGACACCATTCCCAAACAACCCGACTCGTCGATAGTGCCTCGTGGTGCGATAGGGTTCGGACATGACAGGGCGCTCACCCTCTCCGACACCCCCTTCCAGGGGACTTGGGCCCACTCCGCCGCTAAGGATGCTTCTACAAACTACAATTTGAATGACAAAGCCCCCCGATTCTCAAGCTAGGCTCTTCCCAGTTCACTTGCCGTTACTAAGGGAATCCTCGTAAGTTTCTTGTCCTCCACTTATTGATATGCTTAAACTCAGCAGGTAGCTCCGCCTGACCTGGGGTCGCAGTTAAAATGCCATCGAATGGCAATCAAGGTCACCAGAGCCCAATGGGAGCAGAACACACACACAATGTCCGAACAATGGCAAAGTGGCTCGACCCACCACTCATCGTGACGCTTGCTACGTAAGGAACACTTGATTTTGGGTCGATCGCACCTCGAACAGAGACACGGGGGGCCAATCTTCGCTCTGCACCACCACCACAGGGGGTAAAGGAGGTGGGGCAACATGATGCATGAAGCCCAAGCAGGCGTGCCCTCAGCCCGATGGCCTAGGGCATAACTTGCGTTCAAAGGCTCGATGGTTCATGGGATTTTGTAATTCACATGAAGTATCGTATTTCACTATGTTCTTCATCGATACAAGAGCCGAGATATATGTTGCCAAGAGTCGTTAAGATAAAGATTCGGATCTAGGATGACCACACCACACCACACCAAAGGCGCAATGATGTCATGTCCTTTTCGTTGTGAGTTCCTTGGCGCCAACTGTGTTGTGTTTGGGTCGAAAGCTATGAAGGATCGTAGGCCGATATTTTACAAGGGTGGGGAAGGAAGGAGCTCACGCTCCCACGCCCTACCTTGATCGCGCAACGCAACATGTTCATGGGTCTCGCTGGGCAGGTATGGACAATGATCCTTCCGCAGGTTCACCTACGAAAACCTTGTTACGACTTCTCCTTCCTCTAAATGATAAGGTTCGATGGACTTCTCACGACATCGACGGTGGTGAACCACCCACGTCGTCGCGATCTGAACACTTCACTAGACCATTCAATTGGTAGGAGCGACGGGTGGTGTGTACAAAGGGCAAGGATGTAGTCAACGTGAGCTGATGACTCGTGCTTACTAGGAGTTCATCGTTGAAGACCAACAATTGCAATGATCTATCCCCATCATGATGAAATTTTCAAAGATTACTCGGGCCCGTCGGCCAAGGCCATAGACTCGTTGAATACATCAATGTATCGCGCGTGCAGCCCTGAACATCTAAGGGCATCACAGACCTGTTATTACCTCAAACTTCCGTGGCCTAAACGGCCATAGTCCCTCAAAGAAGCTGGCCGTGGAGGGTCACCTCCATATAGCTAGTTAGCAGGCTGAGGTTTCATTCATTAACGGAATTAACCAGGCAAATCGCTCCACCAACTAAGAATGGCCATGCACCACCACCCATAGAATCAAGAAAGAGCTCTCAGTTTGTCAATCCTTACAATATCTGGACCTGGTAAGTTTCCCCGTGTTGAGTCAAATTAAGCCGCAGGCTCCACTCCTGGTGGTGCCCTTCCGTTAATTCCTTTAAGTTTCAACCTTGCGATCGTACTCCCCCCGGAACCCAAAAACTTTGATTTCTCATAAGGTGTTGGCGGAGTCCTGAAAGCAACATCCATCGATCCCTGTTTGGCATCGTCTATGGTTGAGACTAGGACGGTATCTGATCGTCTTTGAGCCCCCAACTTTTGTTCTTGATTAATGAAAACATCCTTGGCAAATGCTTTCGCAGTGGTTCGTCTTTCATAAATCCAAGAATTTCACCTCTGACTATGAAATACGAATGCCCCCGACTGTCCCTGTAAATCATTACTCCGACCCCGAAGGCCAACGTAATAGGGCCAAAATCCTATGATGTTATCCCATGCTAATGTATCCAGAGCGTAGGCTTGCTTTGAGCACTCTAATTTCTTCATAGTAACAGCGTCGGAGGCACGACCCAGCCAATTAAGGCCAGGAGCGCATCGTCAACAGAAGGGATGAGACAACTGGTACACATCGTGAGGTGGATCGATCGACCCATCCCAAAGTCCAACTACGAGCTTTTTAACTGCAACAACTTAAATATACGTTATTGGAGCTGGAATTACCGCGGCTGCTGGCACCAGACTTGCCTGCCAATGGATCCTCGTTAAGGGATTTAGATCGTACTCATTCCAAATACCATGCTCGATGAGCCCAGTATTGTTATTTATTGTCACTACCTCCCCGTGTCAGGATTGGGTAATTTGCTCGCCTGCTGCCTTCCTTGGATGTAGTAGCCATTTCTTAGGCTCCCTCTCCAAAATCGAGCCCTAATTCTCCATCACCCGTCACCACCATAGTAGGCCACTATCCTACCATCGAAAGTTGATAGGGCAAAAATTTGAAAAATGCGTCGTCGGCACAAAAGCCATGCGATCCGTTGAGTTATCATGAATCGTCAGAGCAACGGGCAGAGCCCGTGTCGACCTTTTATCTAATAAATGCATCCCTTCCAAAAGTCGGGGTTCGGTGCACGTATTAGCTCTAGAATTACTACGGTTATCCGAGTAGCAGATACCATCAAACAAACCATAACTGATTTAATGAGCCATTCGCAGTTTCACAGTCTGAATTAGTTCATACTTACACATGCATGGCTTAATCTTTGAGACAAGCATATGACTACTGGCAGGATCAACCAGGTAACTTTCCTTCTCGACACCAAAGCACTGCATGAACCACATCCCCAATTGTGCATTGGGTGATGCTGCTCCATACATTAATGGCAGTCTATCGTTCTTGTGCAACGAGGCGCAACCAAAGGATTCAAGAGGACACACACACACATCCACCTTGGCCCACAAAATGTCTCGCATCCTAGAGCACAAACAGTGCACGTGCACCACTGACACAAAGAAAGTGGACATATGCATCATATGCCAAGCCACCTCACACCAACCACAAGGGTAGGCAAGAGGGATGAAATGAGAGTGAAGGGGCAGCATCTTTCCATCCAACTAGGTAAGCAACACAGGAACAATTTTCATGCTCTTGACAAAGACACTTTTGGCCCATCATGACCCTTAGAGGTATCTGTGCATAGTGGTTCAATACACTAGCAAAGAGCCCACAACCACAAGAAAAACAATAGCCACTCACGTGCATTGCATCCACTACCGGCACAATCCACCACCAAACCTACTACAATGTAATAAGGATTTGGTAGAAGAAAAATCAATAGCCCTGCTAAGCACGAAAATTTCAACAATCAACAGGGGTCGAGGGACCCGAGATCTATCTCCACCTACAAGCTTGCAGCCTACATTCTCCAGAGACCCGCATTAATGTCGTATTATAACACTTGCGGCAGAAGCCATGCAAACACCTTCGCACCTATGCACGACTTAGAAACGTTATTCGCCAAATAGAAAAGGCCACAAGACCAAGTATGAGAAAGCTCTCACAAGCAACAAACCCACGATAATGTAAATTTTTTAAATGAACAAGGGGAGGGTGGAAGGGACATGTGATTTGTCTCCACTTACAAGCTTGCAACCTATATTCATCAGAGGCCCACGTTAATGCAGTATTATAACACTTCCGACAGGTGGCATGCAAACACCTCCGCACCTAGGCACGACTTAGAAACGTATTTCCCCAAATACCATGAGCCCACAAAACCGAGCATGAGAAAACTCTTGCAAGCAACAAACCCACAAGAATATAATTTTCTTTTTAAAAACAAAAGTGGGGGGGGGGAGGGGGAGCGACTCTTGATCTGTCTCCACCTGCAAGCTTGCAAACCTATGTCCTCCAGAGACCCACGTTAATGTCACATTATCACACTTATGGCACGAGGCATGCAAACACCTCCGCACTTAGGCATGACTTAGAAATGCATTCCTCCAAATACCAAAGGCCACAAAACCGAGCATGACAAAACTCTTGCAAGTAACATACCCACGAGAATGGAAATTTTTTTAAAAAGCAAGGAGGGGGAAGGGACTCATGATCTACCACCACCTGCAAGCTTGCAACCTATGTTCTCCAGAGACCCATGTTAATGTCGTGTTATAACACTGGCCGCAAAAAGGCATGCAAGCACCTCCACACCTAGGCACGATTTAGAAATGCACTTCTCCAAATAGCATAGGCCACAAAACCGACCATAAAAAAACCCTTGCAAGCAACAAACCCACGATAGTGCAATTTAAAAAAACAAAAAACAATGGGATGGGGGGGAGGGACCAACCAAATATTTATTGTGCACATTGACTTGACCAATGATTTCGTCAAATGTAGACAACTCCCCACCCCTTGCACCATGACCTACATATGATGATAAGCCAAAGAGCAAAGAGGGGTGGAAATGCGTGACTACGACCACGCTCACAAAAAGTGGCACTAGCACAACAACACATGGCAGGAAGCAAAGCACGTCAAACTACCACGGTGCCTAGATGGGATTAATCAACGGGGCCAACGTGTCATTTCCATATTTTTCCCATGCCATGACTCCCTTGGGCATGCTGTACAAAAAAAGCAAAAGTGGCAGTAGGCTACGATGAGGGTGTAGGTGCACTGTGCAGGCAACCATGCAAACCCACCAGCACGCATTGGCTGGCCAAGGTGCAAAACAAGGGGCTAATCATTCGGACCATCATGCCATGTTGCTGTCCTTCACATGCCATGCAACTCTTGGGCATGCTGTGTGGCTACCGGTGTATGTGGCAGTAGCTATGCAGGGAGCCATGCACGCCCAGCAGCACTCCATGGCACGCCACAGCGCACATCAAAGGCAATCATCGGAACCAACATGCCTTGATGGTGATTTTCACATGCCAAGCCTATCTTGGGCATGCCATGCGGCTATGGGCGTATCTGGCAGTAGCTGTAAGGGCACGGTAGCACAAGGTAGGAACCCTTGTGGACGCAACAGCCCAGGGTGGCAAGCAACGGTGTGCAACAGAGGGGCTGAACATCGGGACGCATTGGCCATTTACTTGTTTAAATATGCCATGCCTCTCTGGAAACTACTGTGCAGCTACGGACACATATGTCAGCAACTGTGGGGGCATGGTAGCGGTAGGTAGGGAGCCATGGGCACCAAGCAGCACACGGTTGCAGGCAATGGTGTGCGACAGATGGGCTGACCATCGGGACAGACGAGCCCTATAATTGTTTTCACATACATGCCAAGCCTTTGTTGGGCTTTCTTTGCTGCTATGAGCATAGGAGGCAATAGTAGTCAAGGCATAGCGGTATAGATTAGGCAACCATGAGGGCCAAGCAGCACACCGTGGTAGGCGCAACGCACACCAAGGGCCAAATCTTCAAAACCAACATACCGTGAAGGTGTTTTGAACAGGCGATGCCACTCTTGGGCATGCTGTATGGTGACAGACGCATGTGACGGAAGATGTGGAGGCACTGTAGTGCAAGGCAGGCAGCCATGCGTGCCCAGCAGCACACAATGGCAAGCAACTGTGTGTGGCAGAGGGGATGACTGCCGGGACGGATGCGCCATATACATGTTTTCACAAGCCACACCTTCCTTGGAAATTCTGTGCGTCGACGGGCACATATGGTAGTAGAAGTGGAGGCATGGCTACGCATGGTAGGCATCCATGTGTGCCAAGCAGCCCACGATGGCAGGCAACGCTGTGCGACAGAAGGGGGCGGTGTTGTACGACAGAAGGGCTGACCATTCGCAAGCACGTACACCTTCGTTGGGCATGTTGCGCCGCGACTAGCACACGTTACAGCAACTATGGGCTCATGGCGCGTAAGGCAGGAAGCCATGACCGTCCAGCAGCAAGCAGTCGCAGGCCTCGACGCACACCAAGGGCCAACTCCTCGAAACCCACGTGCCATTTCACTTTTTTTCCCATGCCATGGGTCTTTTGGGTTTGCCTACCATGCTCGCTCATTTTCTACTGCCCCTCTGTGCGCACCTCCCTTTCTCAAGGTAGCTCTTATGCTCTTTGCCCCTTTCCAAAAGGAGACATGACCCCCCCACAAAAATATACCGGTCTATTTTTTGAGCTTCAAATATCCAAATCAAATGAAACTTGGTATGAAATTAAGGAAAAATACAAAGATTATTTTATATAAAAATCATAGTTTTCTGATAAATATTTATTTTTTTATTAATATTTTAATATTAAAAAACATATTAAATTCAAAAAACTTTGAAAAATCCATTTTAATGTATTTTTCTGAAAACTAAATTTTGGATGTCTTCCAAAGGTTGATAGAATTTTTTGAAAAATATTGGACTATTCCAACATATTTTGATATTTTTTAATATTTTATGATTGAAACATTACGAAAAATACCCAAAAAATGGAAATACGGGGTTTAAGTGAAAATGATTGTACTTTGGGTGCCAAATAGCCAATTGCAAGGCTTTTCCAACCCAAAGGGATGTTTTGCACAACATGATTTAAAGACCCAAACTATGTTGTGTGGGCATGGCCTTGGCCTGTGCAGCAGTCGGTGCCTCATGTGCAGTCGAAGGCCGCAAAGGAGCCTTTGTTGCATGGGCCATGGGGACCACGGCAGCACCCATGTGTGAGCCATGTGCGTACGGACGTGGACACGAAAGTGCAGCAATACGTGCAACCGTGTGCACGCCAAGTGCTGAAATGCCCGTGGCATGTGCGGCCATACCAGCCATCATGACTGACGCATGGGAGGCCATGCCATCGAACTTGCGCTCGGTAGTGCAGCCATGGGTGATGCATATGGGACCATGCAACGTAACCTTGCGCGTGGTGGTGCAGTGCCTGCAACCTCGTGCGTGGCACTTCTGGCAAATCCCGAAACCAAGCGCGTGGCGAGGCAGCGATGGGCGTGGCACATGTAGCCATGCATGCGACCTGGGGGGCGGTGTGGAGCAATGCAAGCAACCTTGTGAGTGGTAGGGCAGCCAGGGGCACGGCTGTGCAGCCATCTGCTTGTCATGTACGCCATGCCTATAAACTTTTGCTTGGCATGTGCGGCCACACGCGAAATCATTTGCGAGGCTTGTGCAGCCATGGTCGCAACCATGTGCGTGGAAGTACGGCACGGGCAGCAGCCCAGTGCGCATTGCCTGCACCATTGCCCACAGCCATATGCGGCCGTGCCTACCACCTTGCGTTCGGTTGAGCACCCTTTCCCGCAGCAATGTGCGTTGTTGCCTGCCACCTTACGCATGGTGTGCACCCTTGCCCCTAGCCATGTGCGCGCGGTAGCCTGCACCCCTTCTCACGATACTGGAGCCTTACTCGCAACCGTGGCCTAGTTTGTGTGCAACCATGTGTGTGGCAGCCTGCCTCGACGCCAGCAGCCTTGCATGCGCTAGTGAAACCTTGACCGCAACGATGCCTACACCTTGTGAGTCCATGCCAGCTGCCTTCCGTGTGGTAGTGCAGCCATGCCTGCCACCATGCACGCACATTGTGCGGCCCTGCATGTGGTACTGCCGCCTTGTGCACTGCCTTCATATGCACTTAGGCACCCTTAGGGGAGCACACATAGGCATTATCATGCGCACGTATATGTGCACACTTGCGGCATTCAAGAGCACAATTAGGCGACACTTGGGCTACACTTGGGTGCACGCGTAGACACACTTATTCAGCACTTGCGGCACGTATAGGCACATTTAAGGTGACACTTGGGGCATTCAAGAGCATGCACAGGCACACTTGGGTGCACACTTAGGCAACAGTTGTGGGCATGCATGGGCACAGTTAGGCAACACTTGGGCCATTCATTGTGCACATGTAGTCAACACTTGGGGTGTTATGCATCCATTCACTATGTACACGTGGGCACACGTAGTCAACACTTGGGGGCATGCGTAGGCACACACTTGGGCCATTCAAGAGCACATTGTCATTGCTTTAGACCACTCTAAGCAACCGTGCCAGCACTTAGCACTTCCACTAGCGCTAAGTTAGCCTAACCACCCTCCTTAAGGGACTAGGAAAGAGAAGAAGTGAACATAAGAGTGAGTTTGAGAAGAATGAACTCTTATAGCACTAGAGAACTCTTGAGTACAAGGCTTGAGAACTCATTTGCTTGGTTGAACACTCTTAGTTGGTCCTTGGTGAGTGCCTTTGCCAAATGAGGCAACACCTACCCCAAGTTACAAAGGATGGATAAGATATTTACAAATGTCCTCCATCCAACAGTTGGGGAGGAAACTAGAAGCTTCCCACCTCCTTAGCGGAGCTCTAGAAATCTCTCCCAGAATATCTCCTGTGAATATCTTCTACAAAAATCTACAATAAAATATCTATTGTTACTACACCTTTGTAGAAAACTCTACAACTTGGACCTTACTTAGCCCAACGGCCTAAGTCTATGGGCTTGGTGAGCTAGGCCCGTGGGCCTATGTTGGGCAGGTCGTGACACTCTCCCCCACCTAAATTTGTTACACCCTCGTCACAACCTCCTTGTGGTACTTTTATTCACGAGTCATCTCAGTATGCCAGCTGTCTCTTATCTCGTCTCGCTCTCTGGTCGCCCCTTCCACTTGACTAAATACTCCACGTAAGGAGATAGTTTGTGTCCCTGGATGATTGGATCAGCAACCAAATTAGCCTCCCACTCATAAGGAGTAATACCTATTGGGGTTCTTATTGTAGTCACATAACTTGAGCCTCCTACAACGT